>NW_024612194.1:0-3322 GCF_008729295.1 Plectropomus leopardus
TCAGCGACTTGGAGTATAATGTAAAGTATGTGAGTAAATGTACTTAGTTACTGCCAGGATTTGCATGTTGACTGCTGAAAAACACTCCTAAAGGGCCCAGTGTTTGTTAATCCCGAGCAGGCGGCACTGTTATCAAAGGAGTCACTTTGGGACAAAATTATTGATTCATCGTCGCTGTTTCGGCTTTTGTCAGCAGCTGATTTTTGTCTGCAAACTTTTTCAGGGTTTTTTTTCTGTCTGATCGACTTCATGCTGCAGTGAATCCTCCTCCTCCTGCTCCTCCTGCTCCTCCTCGCCCCCCCAGCTGCACTTTAACAAACACTAACAAACACCAGTGAAACCTCTGGAGGCAGAAACACCGTCGTGCCATCACAGCTGGACCGCTCCCAGCCGACAGACCGAGATCTGCGTCTATTTGTCATCTGTAATCTAATGGAAACATGTCGAGACGTCTGGGGACCCGAGCGGAAAAACTGAAGCTGAGAAGCTTTATTTTTTATTTATTTTTTTAAATTTCCCTGCAGCAGGGCAGGTGGTTCAGATAGACTGAGGAGCAGCGTGTGTGTATGTGTGTGTGTGTGTGGATAGTCAGATAGATAAATAGAGGAGGATTCATTGGGTATGCATTACTTTTCACACTGGGGAAATTTATAAGCAGAGTGCTGATAGTTTCCAAATCAGCTGCACTCGGGGAGTGGAGCGGCGTTGCGTCACAGAGAGAGATTACTGCACCGCAAAGGCAGAAACCGTTTTTACAACGTCTACGCCGTGTTTGACGTTTTACTATGTCGACTCATTCACTCTCACTGCTGCCTCCGTCTGCTCCTGCAGGCTGTTTCACTGCTGCAGAGGATTTTCTGCTTCTCAGTCATCAGCAGAGGAGGAGTAATAACTGGAGATGACCTCTACTACGACAGCAGGGGCAGAGCGGAGGGGCAGGGGGAGGAAATGTTCAGCACGTCGCTTCGGGGGGACTGCGAGCAACAGAGCTTCACAATTTGTCACCCTGGCAGGTGTTTAAACACTTGATTTCCACTGTTTCCTCTTTGAAAATACACAATTTAAAATGTTTTTAAACCCTGTGAGACCTGAAGAAATTGGCTTGATTTCTTTAAAAAAAAAACATGGGAAAAAATAAAAATGGCCCCAAAATTAGCTAGAGATGAGTTACAAGTGTAAGAAAATTACCTGAAAATTAGTCTGAAAAATAACAACAAAAAAACACGTATATGACCTGGAAAAAGTTCTTAAAAATTATAATAATTTTGTAACATAATTTTAAAAATTAAAATTATGATTTGTTTTTTTTTTTTAGTAATTTCTCAATCAACTGTTTTTTGAAGCTTTTTTCTATCAAATTGCTCATTGCCTTTTTCCTGTGTTTTAAAGGAACTTATGAACTTTGAAAGGTTTTTTTATTTTGGCTTTATGAGAGGGACATACAAGTTTAAACAGTTGTATTTTGTGTTTATTTGATCGCTGTTTTTTAAAGAAAACTTTGATAAGTTTTTTTTTTTTTAAACATCTTGGCCTTTTTTGGCAATACTTGAAATAAACATTTACAGTTTGTTTTATTGTTGGTGATTTCTTTATTTATTTATTTATTTTTAATCTGGGGGATTTTTAAAGAAAAATTTTCAAGATCTTGACTTTTTTTTTATTTAAAACTTTTTCAGTGATTTCTACAGAAAACATTTTTTTTTAAATTGTTTGCTTGCTTAAAAAAAAAGAAAGAAAAAAAGTTGGTTATTTAAAAAACTAAAAAACCTGCAGGCCCACGGCATTAAAGTCACCAAAATGGCTCCATTTATCACAGCCAGAAACTACAAAAAACTGAAATTATCGTTGGAATTTCAAATTTACGACGGTCCATGAAAACATCATGACTTTTCCAAAACTTTCAGAGTATATTCATTTTTCAAAAACGTATTAATTTCAGATCTGAAGAAGCTGCTCAGATTCGAGGCGAAACTTCTTCACGAAACTCACGCAAGTCCAGCTGCCTAATATCGCACGAGATCGCCACGAGGACTGTTTGACCGGATGAGACCAAAGACGCTTTATTCTGACTGAACCACAAACCGACTACAAGAGAAAACCAGAATCTTGTCCTGCTGTCTGCTGACTCTACATTCGACAATCACTCAAAAATAGAAACACCAGTTAACCATAAAACCAAAAATCACGAAAAAAAAACAACAGTAAAAGTTTTGTGACTTGTGTGTGAAGTTGTGACTTCCTGTCGGATTTATTTCCGCTGAATATTTTGAATTTATTTGCACTCTAATCGCTGAAATCTGACACTTGACAGATACATTTACTGACTAAGAGAGTGATTTTTCCAGTGTTAGACAGTTTTGAAATTAAGACAAAAACAAATGCGACAAAGATCTTTTGGGCATCCCATAATGACTGAATGCTGCTCATTCGTCAGAGTTAAATGTGCAGCATGAATGCACTGATTGAAACTATATTTAAAAAGTTCACAGTTATAAAACTACACAGAAAGCTGCTGACTGGGCGAGATGAAGGCGAGGTGATTGGTCCTCGCTGCCTCTTTCATGAAGCAGCCAGCCGTCAGCTCTCGCTTCAGAGGACGGAGATCACAAAGACTGAGGGGGAATTTTATGCACAATTTCTGTATGAAAAGCAGGCACGCTGTTTGTATTTGTCCTTCGTTTCCAAAATACCAATATTTGTTTTGCAGGGTACAAGATAAAAATCAGCTCAGGACGGACTGAATGACTGTTTTCTCCCACAACATAATCCTCCCCTTCCCCCGAATGCAACAAAATGAAAACAAATGGCATTTTCCGCCCGTATTTACAGCCAGAGCATCTGTTCAAAATGCACACAAACACAGCCGGCTTTTGCTTTCTTGTTAGCATTTGGACGGGGAGGCTTTCTAGGGAGAGCATTAGCGCTGTTTGGCTAACTCTGACGGGCTTCATCTCTCAAAGCTGCAACCGTGGAGCCTCGTGGGAAACGGCGGCCACCTGCCCAGCTGCCTCCATCGCCATCCTCCCAACAACTCTTCAGTCCGCATCCTAAATTTAACACCCGCCAAATGTCTGGAAAATTTGTCTTTGGTGGTTTAATCAACAGGAGGCAGCTGCCAACAGTGGAGAGTAACTTTTTCAAGGCAATTATGTTTGAGGGTGGCGGCCAAAAGACGCAGAATATTCTCAAAAAAATCAAACACGAGAGGATGCAGAAATAATAACATTAAAATTTAGTGACACAGCCAGTGAGGGCACCTTAACTGAAGTGTTAAAAAAATCCCAAAATAAAGTGAGCTTGAATATACTTTGCAAATTTCAAA
>NW_024612195.1:0-4802 GCF_008729295.1 Plectropomus leopardus
TAGTAGTAGTAGTAGTAGTAGTAGTAGTAGTAGTAGTAGTAGTAGTACAAAAATATGTAATTATGGTAATTTTAAGTCTATTTTTTCTGGACAATTTTTTTCTCTAGGTTTTTAGAAATGAAAACTACAGACCACAGTTTTTACAGACGGACTCACATGTTGTAAATACAGAAATACAATACAAATATATAAGAAAAATGTGGAATATCACCTTTAATGTAGTGTATGTGTGTATGTGTGTATGTGTGTGTGTCTGTGTGTATGTGTGTATGTGTGTGTGTGCGTGTGCGTGTGCGTGCGTGTACAGTGTGCGGAGACGTCCACGGGCAGTTCTTTGACCTGATGAAGCTGTTTGAGGTGGGCGGATCCCCCAGCAGCACCCGCTACCTGTTCCTGGGCGACTACGTGGACCGAGGGTACTTCAGCATCGAGGTAAGCGGCCGCTCACATGTTTTGTTTTGTTCCCGCCTCCTCAGCTGACACTCGGAGTGGCGGCTCGGCACAGCGGCTTTAAATAGTCGTAGGGAAATAAAAGGCACACTGTCTGCCTCCTCGCCACCCCACCCACACACACATGTGCAGACACACACACACATGTGCAGACACACACACACATGTGCAGACACACACACGTGCACACGCAGGCCTCGCGTGTTGCCTCTGGGCTCAGTCTGTGTCCCATTTCCAGGACAATGCGAGGGAGCTCGGAGTGTTTTGAGTGTCCTCGTGGAGCGACGGGTGGCATCACATGTTTACCGGCTGCTGTCATGCTTCCTCGTTGGGATTAGCTGTTGATCAAACACTTCATTCATGGTTCTTACCGCCATTTTTAACCCTTTGAAACCTGAGAAATTTGACCCAAAAATTAGTAAGAAACCAGGAAAAAAAGAACTAGAAAATTACCTGAAAATTTAAAAAAAGTAAAAAAAAATTTAAAAAAGTAAATACACAAAATTTAAAAAGTAAATAAAAGAGAGAAGGAAATGACCTGAAATTGTGCTTTAAAAATTTGAATAATTCTGTAACATAGTTTTAAATCTGTAATTCTGATAATTGTACATATTGTTTTTTTCCCAAACGTATTAAAAATAATACATGATGTGATGTGATGACATTTTATATCCAAACATGCATGTAAACTGTAACTGCGACTTAGCAGATGCAAGACAAATTTTCACCTCTAACATTTAACTGAGCGTACATAGACCGACGACTGATTGTCCCGACTCACTCTGAATCCCAGCTCAGAGCAAAGATTTCGAGAGCGTTTGGTGGAAACACCTTTTATGTTTGGATTTGGTGAAATTAGTGAAGCTGTGACGGAGAGTAAAATGATTTGTAAAGACTGTCCTGAAGAAACGAACGTATAAATCTGGACGTCGGGCTAAAATGTGTCTGAAACCTTCAAGCTGTAGATATCGAGGTAAAAAAAAGACCCCTCGCTGCCTCATTAATTCTCCTCCGGAGCGATGCAGCCTGCTCAGTTTGGACAAACAGCTGGTGAGATCTGCTCCTCGTCGACGCCTTCAGATCGAAGGAAAAATGAAACAGGTGGTTTGGCGCCGAACAAAACCGGGGAGAGGATGAGTGGCAGCTGAAAGGAGTGGGTTTGTTTGGGAGGGAAAAGTACGACGTGCGTCACGTTCGCTCCTGCAGAAGCTCCTTTAGTGATGCACAAAATGCACATTTAAAAGTTGATCATCTGCTTCGTGCGAGACGCCGGAAACACCCGCTCCAACGTGTCAGTGTCCTCAGAGCGCAGAGACAACACGTCTCACAGTGAGACACAAAGACACGTGTTATTGATTCTCTGAAATGGTTTTCGCTGCAGAAATAAAGTTTGAGTGTTTCGTCCCACAAATGCGAGAAAAATAAACAAACCTCAGTTCTCATTCTGTGATCTTTTCTTTTCTTCGCTCTGGATTTGTTTTTGTTGCCTCTTTTTTGGTCCCGTTACAATCAAACCCTCATGACTGGCAGACGATGAGTTAATAACATTATTACAGTGGAAACTGTGTTGATTTAATTTCCAAAAGTCACATTTTCCTTCATGTGTTTGGTAATGACATTTTCTCACAAATGAACTCTTTCTATTTCTAGTTTGGTGTTGATTTGAGTAAAATACGTATTTGAAACTTGGATAGAATCACTTTTATTTGTGCTGCTTTCAGACGAGTGTTTTAACCTTTGAACTCGAAGCACATTGGTTTGATTTATTTCAAAAATATGACAAAAAAACGGCGAACAAAAAATGAGCAACTTGGTAGGAAATGTTCCACAAATTGCAAGAAATTTGTAGATTCAGAAAATAATTTTTAAAAAGCTAGAGAAAACTTTCCAAGAAAAGAAAAAAAGTATCTTAAATATATTAATAATTTACAGAGTTATATCATTTTTAGGCAGATTCTTCCACATTTTAGTTTATACTTTTTTCTTTGTTTTTGAATATTTATTTGCTTATTTTTAGGTAAATTTCTTTTACAGGGTAAATATGGAGTATCTGCTGATGCTGAGTCAGTGTGAAACTTAATTCATACTGGGAAACAAAAAAATAGGGAAAACTGTATTTAGACTTATCAGAATTACATATTTAAAAATATGTTCCAAAATTAATATAATTTTAAAAACACCTTTTCCATGTCACTGTCCTTTTTTATCTTAAATTATTTAATAAATTGTTGGTATTATGTATTTATTTGCAATTTGTAAAGTAATTTTCTTGTGCTTTTTAAAATTTCTTGCTAATGTTAAGTGTACTATAACAGTACTTTAATATTTACTTTATTGAACTTTAGAGCAGTATTTAAAAGTTTTTAATTCCTGAGTAAAATGATTAACAGCACAGAAGTTTGACAGAAGCTGAAGTCAGAGTCCTGCAGTCAGGAGAGGTTGGACTATTATCAGCACAATGTGCTTCAATTTACCTGAAGTTTGTTTCAGATGGAGCTTTTATTTTGATATAATGCTGGAAAGTTTAATCAATAATAATAAATCACATGTTTATTACACTCCAACACACCATGGTCACATGACACTGTGTCAGTGAACTATGAGGGCAAAAAATATATTGTGATATATATCGATATCGACTGATATGAAAAAAATATTGCGATAACGCTTTATTCCATATCACCCAGCCCTAGTTGCTAAATAGCCTAAAAATCTTGTGATATTATTTTGAAGCTGTATCGCTCAGCTGGTGTTTGAATGAGGCTCCAGTGCAGTATTAACCCTTTGTGTGCTGTGTGTGTCCCTGCAGTGCGTCCTGTACCTGTGGGCTCTGAAGATCAACCACCCCAACACCCTGTTCCTCCTCAGAGGCAACCACGAGTGCCGGCACCTCACAGAGTACTTCACCTTCAAACAGGAGTGTGAGTGTCCGCCGTCAGCAGACCCACGGTGTCACAGATGTCACTTTTTCTGCAGGTGTGTTTGATGTGTGTGTTTATGTCCTGCAGGTAAAATAAAGTACTCTGAGCGCGTTTATGACGCCTGTATGGATGCATTCGACTGCCTGCCGCTGGCCGCTCTCCTCAACCAGCAGTTTCTGTGCGTGCACGGAGGTCTGAGCCCCGAGGTCACCTGCCTGGACGACATTCGCAAGGTAAACGTCCAATAAACCTTCCCGCGAGTCGGCAGTGTTGGCGGGACACAGGTCGGCGTGGCTGCTGGCTTATGATACACCCGAATTTCTTAAATTTAATATTCATTAATTTTCCTGTGTTAGAGCCTAGCGTTGCTACCAAAAACATCCTTTAAAATAATGTAAAAAAAATAGTTGCAATAACATAATTTTAGGATTGTTCATAATTGTGGTAATCAAGTATATAACACCCTAAAATTCCTTTAAAATATTGTGAAAAAAAGTTTCAATAATGTAACTTTATGAAAAATCAACTATGTTTATAATTATGGTAATCAAGTGTATAACACTGTAAAATTCCTTTTAAGTAATGTAATAATGCCGAATTTTTTTTTTTATGACAAATTAAATTTTTACTAGTACTCACCATAAACACGTGTTCATATTTATGGTAATTAAATACTTGAGAACCATAATTCTGAGCACATGTTTTTAAGTTAATAACCCATCTAAGTTAATCTGCTCCAACTTCAAATCCAAGTTTTCCACATTCTCTAAAAGAAATGAAGTGTTCTTAATTATCATATTTAAAGGAAGTCACCACTTTGTTGACAAAAAGACACAAACAAAAAAAAAAGGATGAATATTTCAGCCGCAGTCGCTGCTGTGGTTTGTTTGATTTATTGTGGTATTTTAATGGTTAAATATTAAAGTTGTTGAGCTGTGAGTGTGTTTGACCCTGCGTCTCCGTGTGCAGCTGGACCGGTTCAAAGAGCCGCCGGCGTTCGGGCCGATGTGCGACCTGCTGTGGTCGGACCCGGGGGAGGACTACGGCTCGGAAAAGACCCAGGAACACTTCTGCCACAACAGTGTGAGAGGCTGCTCGTATTTCTACAGGTATGCGGCGATACTCTCCGTCTCTCCGACTCTCAGTCTCTCCGTCTCTCCGACTCTCCGACTCTCAGTCTCTCCGTCTCTCCGTCTCTCAGTCTTTCAGTCTCTCTGTCTCTCCGTCTCTCGGACTCTCAGTCTCTCCGTCTCTCCGACTCTCAGTCTCTCCGTCTCTCAGTCTCTCCGTCTCTCCGTCTCTCCGTCTCTCAGTCTCTCAGTCTCTCCGTCTCTCCGACTCTCCGTCTCTCCGACTCTCCGTCTCTCAGTCTCTCCGTCTCTCCGTCTCTCGGACTCTCAGTCTCTCCGTCTCTCCGTCTCTCAGTCTCTC
>NW_024612196.1:0-2975 GCF_008729295.1 Plectropomus leopardus
TTTTTTTTTCTCAACAGAGAGAAAGTCTTCCGTCTGAAGCCTGTGCTCGATGAACATGTGACCCTCATTAAGGACCTGGCTAAGAGCATCGATGTACGTATAATGCTTTCTTTATTCACGACAGGGGTTTAAGTGGTTTGGTAATGGCGGAGGAGGATAAATTGGACCTATTTTTTTGGGAAAATTGCCTAAAATGCTCATTCAGATATGCACATCATGTTGAATTGCACCTTTTTTTAATGCTTGGATCAACTGTCTGTATTTAGTGGGTCTTTGGTATTTCATATTCACTTCACAATGACAAAATCTTTCACAGTTTGTTAAATCAGAGGTTGATTTCATGTCTGTAGAGCTCAAACCGCTCAAGTGTTTGACTTTGGCGCCATCTGCAGGTCGACTTCTGGAGCCCTGAGAGCGCTGAGGTGGTGGCCATTGACATTGATGTGGACATCCGCGTGCCTGCCATGTACCTGGATATAGTGTACACCACGCTGCAGCAGAGTGACATGGAGCACGAGTAAGTCAACAGAAAAATGTACAAAATAAAAGCATTTTCCACTCAATCAGACACCAAGTTTTATTTTTCGCACAATGTTTTAACACTTGAATCCCTCTTGAGGGTCCTTATTGAGGATCTGCAGTCCGCTGTCGACGGCCAGGCTGACAACAAGCCCTCTCCCAGAGCCCACAGCTACACCAAGTACAACAGCTGGGACAAAGTAAGAGAAAAAAGGTCGCAAACTTCACCCTGAGCAGACTTTTATCTCCTATTCTTATTTTTTTCCCCTTTAATTTCAGGTCCAGTCCTGGATCTCCTCCATTGCCTCATCCAACCTTAATCTGATCAGCAAGCAGGTGATTGGAAACACCTACGAGGGACGCCCCATGACTGTCCTCAAGGTATTTCAAACCCACTATATCAGTCTGCCTTGTGTTGAAAATATTTATATACCATCGATTAGATTTAGCAAATGTTTATGATTACTTTTAACGACAGCTCGGTAAGAAGTCCAGCTCCACTAAGCCCGCCATCTTCATGGACTGTGGTATCCACGCCAGAGAGTGGATCTCTCCTGCTTTCTGTCAGTGGTTTGTCAAGGAGGTAAGGAAGACACCTGGATGGGCATGGCAAGCTTTAACACAGGGGCTTCAGTCGGTTACAGCACAGGATATTTGAACAATCTTTCTCAGGCTCTGTCCACCTACGGCAGTGATTCTCAGATGACCAGCCTGCTCGACCAGATGGATGTCTACGTTCTGCCCGTCTTTAACATTGATGGCTACGACTTCACCCACAAGAGCGTATGTTCCACCTCCAAGCATCAGTTTATAATTTAACCAAATAGTGATAATGCTTTTTTTGTTTATTTTAAAGAATGAGTTAATTTTTTTAATGCATGTCTGACAAGTTTATTTTGTCGGGTTGGGGACTTTAGAACAGGATGTGGAGGAAGACTCGCTCCAGGAAGTCTGGATCCAGCTGCATTGGTGCCGATCCCAACAGGAACTTCGACGCTGGCTGGTGCAGTGAGTGCAACATGTACATGGTTTTATCTTAAAGAAGTACTCCAGCATTTTATATTGCACCTCTGTAGAGATGCAGGGCT
Source organism: Plectropomus leopardus (assembly GCF_008729295.1). Taxonomy (NCBI): domain Eukaryota; kingdom Metazoa; phylum Chordata; class Actinopteri; order Perciformes; family Serranidae; genus Plectropomus; species Plectropomus leopardus. Next base: position 1,608 of record NW_024612196.1, read on the forward strand.
TCTGTGAGATAGAATTTACTTTCAGTACCTAGTTTGAGTCACACCCAAGTAACCTTAAGTAGCACTCAGTGGCTCACCAGGTGCAGCGTGCGCCCCATGTACAAAGGCTATGTTCTTGCTGCAGCAGCTGTGGGTTTGACTCTAATCCTTGGTGCTTTGCTGTATGTCATCCCCTCTCTCTCCCCCGTCACACTTAATCTGTTTTATCATAGTAAAGGGAAAAAAAAAAATTCAAAACAGTCTTAAAAAAAAGAAACCTTGAATCCCACTTTTCCAGCAATGCAACTTTAGCATCTTTTATTATGCACATCCTCAAATCTTCATTTACAACATTTCTAACGCAGGTGCTCTGTTACATTTGTGGTCTAAAGTAGAGGTCTTCACACATCCAAAACGACAGACCTGCGTCCTAATAGACCCAGGAAATTTGGGAAATAACACCCAATCTGGTGCATGTCCAAGAGGAGAGACATCTGAGACATTTTCTGTAGCGTCTTTTTCAGTGCAGTGTAGAAGGTGTCCACCTTTCCTCCAACTAATCTGCACTGCTGTTCAAAGTTTTTTCGATCCCAGTTCTTCTAAAATCAACTTGGGTATTTCACATAATGATACAAGGACCTGACTGACTAAATAAAACATGGACCTGAACCTGCAAGTGCCCTGGATCAGGTCTCGGGTCCAAGATTACAGGTAGGCCTATGACGACCATATGAACATATGACCTTATACAGCTGTTTTCACGGGCTGTAAAGTACTTGGCAGGTTAACTGAAGTCCGTATGTACGTTGCGAATGTGTGCCTTTAAGCAAAGTAACAATGAAGAAGAAAAAAAGAAGTGAAAACTGTATGTATCAGTGGTTTTCAACAATGTAATTTTCCTGACAGCCACCGGAGCCTCCAGCAACCCCTGCAGCGACACTTTCTGTGGGTACAAACCTGAGTCCGAGATCGAGGTCAAGAATGTTGCCGACTTCATCCGTAGGAACAAGTCCACCATCAAGGCCTACATCACCATCCACTCCTACTCCCAGCTGCTTCTCTTCCCCTACTCCTACACCTTTGAGCTGGCTGCCCACCACAGCGAGCTGGTAAGTAATTTTAATCTGTCGTAAATGCTATATTGCGCATACAGTACAGCTGAATAAGTACAGTGACTATATTAACATGCTTAGTCAGTCACAAATACTGTATAATTACTCATCATAGCAGTGTCACATGTATCGCTATCGTGCGGCAGCCTTTTATACAGGCTTTCATGGAAATGTGCTTGGGAACGCAATAACAATAGATTAACTGAATCAGACGTAGACGTGTTACATTCTGGATCATTCTGGCTTTTTATTTCATGATCAGCAGACAAGTATCAAA
>NW_024612197.1:0-2162 GCF_008729295.1 Plectropomus leopardus
GGCACCCCGAGCGGGACCTGTGGGTGGATGTTGCCTGGGAGTGGCTGGGCAGCAATCAGACTCCATGTGCTCCATCTGTTCTGACAATGTGTCTCTGTGTGCCGGCTGCTTGTTGACAGATGAGGCGTACCAGAAGCTGGCCATGGAGACGATGGAGGAGTTGGACTGGTGTCTGGACCAGCTGGAGACCATCCAGACCTACCGCTCTGTCAGCGACATGGCCTCCAACAAGGTAGGAGAGGCTGCATCATGTTTCCTTTTTTGATTTTCTTGTTGTTCTTTTTCATCAGTGAGGAAAATCCTCAGGGGTACAAGGTTGCCTGCATTTTTATCTTAATCAGAGGAACATTTTTGAAAAATGTTCCATTGATTGCAAATGTTTACACAGAAATGTTTTTTAAGGGTGTTCCTGAATCTGAGCAGCAGGGGACTCTGCGAGAAGCACTAATCCTTTATCATAATAAACACATGAATGACAGTGTACAGATTCCATAGATACTGTATCTGTTAACACACATGAACTAAGCATGACCTTGAGCAAAGCCAACAAAGTTTGAACATGTGCAGTAAGAAGAGGTTTGCTTGGTAGAGGCTGCAGGAAAAAACAGTGTTTTGCATTAGTGCTGTCGGGCTGTAAAGGCCACCTGTATGATTATGACCGCATGTAACGCATCAGCTGATTTCTGCCTGAACCAGCATCAGGCCCCAATAAAATTCCGATGTTTTTTTTCTCTTTGTGCAAGAATAGGCTGACTAAAGGAAGTGAGTTTATGTGTGTCTTTGTCCGTTGTGGCCCTGTTTTCATCTTTCCTGTAAAACAACTTTTCACTGTCGACTGGTTATTTTGTTTCTTCCGCGTCACTGATTGTGAGTGATGTGCACCAAGGTTCAGTTCCTGGATCTTTTTTTAAGTGACCCCTTTACCAAATTACTCACTGACAGATCATAATACACAGCAATATCTGGCTGTGTCTTCAAGGTTTATGAGTAATCACTTGATTGATTCTACTATCATCTGTACTCTTTATCTGGACATGCTTCAAAGAATTACTGCGCTGTTAGTTACCACTTCAGTCTATTTAAATGGCTGTCTAACCTTTATCGTTATAATCATCATCGTTACTATCTTTGTATGGCCCTTTAAGCCTTGCTAACCCTATTATGCATGATAACATTATATTCTCATTACTAAAATTGCACCCATTTTTGTACAGTTTAATCCCCTATGATGCAGTAAATATTAAGGGAGCAAACCCTCTGATGGTGGCATTGCAACAACTATCTGTTTTTCTTTTTTTCCTTTTTTAAAAATGTTTTTCTTTGTGCAAAAATGGTGAAAAGGATACGGTTCGGTGTCTCTTACAATTATTTTTGCTCTCTTTCCATCCTTTGTTTCAAACAACTTTTTCACCGTTCACTGGTCATTCTATTTCTTCTGTGTCATTGACTGTGTGTGATGTGCACCAAGGTTCAGTTCCTGGTTCTTTATGTAAGAAGTAGAAGTTGACAGACCATAACAGAAATTGACACCAATCAGTATTTGGCCATATCTTGTAGATCTCTTGATTTATTGAGCTTTATCTTGCAACAGACTCATGAAGTTTATATCTTAGAATTAAGAGTAGTGCTCATGTTTTTAATCTTAAGTAACTTTGTTGTGTCGATGTCCTGTGTATGACATTGTGACTTTTATCATTGTTTCTATCGTCTCTAAAAAGGTCATCAATGGTAATGAGGTGACTAAACTCTAAGGAGCAGGTTGTATGATAAAATCATGGTAGAAAATGTCAGCGTCCTTTTGATAAATCAGTTTAAAACATTGAGCTGTGCTGACCATTTATCCACATCACAGATCATGAAAACTGAATAATCCATAGTCCATTTGTTCAGTTAATTCTGTCTCTTCCTGATTTGCATCTTTCCACTTCTGTGTTGGGTGGCCTCCTAAACATGTGCATAATTGACTTAAAACCCTGCATCTGCTTGGCTCCTCTCGGCCTCTCTCGGCCCAAAGACTTTACATGACAGCAGTTTTAGAACTTTTTAGGTTTTTTGCCTTTACTCAGATAGGACAGTGTAAGCAGTAAAGGGGGAGAGAGAGGGGATGACATGTAGCAAAGGGCTGCAGGTTGGAATCTAACCCGCAGCCACTGGGGTGCCCG
>NW_024612198.1:0-3087 GCF_008729295.1 Plectropomus leopardus
TCACTGATGACTCGAACATCCGCTGTTTGCCCCAGATCAGCCTGGCCCCCTCTCTCTCTCTCTCTCTCAATCGTCTCTCGACATTTATTCCTCCGGGGGAGGTTTGCTCGGTACACGTTCACTTGTCAGAATCAACCTGTTTGATGTTCAGTCTCCTGTGAAACCAAAGGTCTGTAAGCATTGACTGCTGAGCTGTTTTCCCCAGAGCACACAGGCAGGCTCGCTGTCAGCGGGGGTTTAAGATGACCCCGAGCCGAGACCCAGGGGGCCCCTGCAAAGCTCTGTAAGAGTGGGATCAACAGTTTGATTACTGACTTGCATCCCTGAGAATACAAGTTGTATGTATTTACATACATGATAAATTAATTTACTGGTATCATCAAAACACATGTCAACTTGTCATCTACCTTCCCTACGGCTGAGTATCATTTTAAAAAATTACAACACGAGATTAGGACTTCAAGCCTGTATTGGACCAGACACGGTGTGATTTTGGATGGACTTTGCCTGCTGTATTTTTGCTTTGTACTCCCTAAGAAACCTTGTTTATTTTTTTCCTGCCTCACTTGGATTTCACAAAATGGAGCTGGAGCACAAGCCAGAACCGAGACACCGTGCAGACCTAAGTGGCCTATAGGAACTCTGGTATGTTAACACAGCCAGTATAGGTTGTTTCACAGTTCGGGACACACACTTGACTCAAAAGTCCAGTTCATCTGATTATTATTGAACACAAGTGTACCGGACTCAGGCACAATTTACAAACGTGTCCGAGTCACTTGATATATGTGCCCTAGTCTGCAGGAGGCATCAAAGCAACCGTGTCGTACAGTGTGTGCCGCGGTCACTGCCATTACAACAACATAACTGCTGTCACTAGTTAATTGGCTTGTCCACGCCTGTTTTAAATACACTGTGGAAATCAAAAGAGAATATTCTAGTCAAACGTTGGTCTGTTTCTCACCTTTCCGACGACCACGAGTTGCGGTTAGCATGTAGAGTTGTCAAGGCTTCCCTCAACACCTCCTGACTCCTCTGAAACCTCCTTGTCTGCACAGCATGGACCCGTTTCATCATCTGAGCAGCAGGTGGATGGTGAAGCAGGGAGGCTGGTGAGAGATGGTTGGTGGTGTTTAAAAAATATTGTCTACTTGCTACAATGGATCATACACGAAATCACACGTAACCTGAACACACGTGACTTGTTGATGACGTCATGGATGTATTGTGGTTGCTTCTTCTTCTTTGTGTGTTTTGGCAGATTACAAACCAGCTACATGCATACTGCAACCTACTGCGGACGAGTGTGTGCATATGCAAGTAAACTCGGGCATAAAACAGGCTAAAAATGCTCCAACATCAGGCTAAATTTTGGCAAAGCAGAAATTGGCACTGCCATTTTTCAAAATGGAGCAGTTAAATATTTCTGCATACTTTGCTCCCTAAACAGTCTTGCATGAATAAACACATTTTAACCCTTTGAAACCTGGATCGACTATTCTTGTGCTGCCTTACACAAGTATTCAAACCTCTGAATCCGGGACTTTTATTTTTTATTTTATTTCTTTATATGAGAAAAAAGGCAATAAGCAACTTGGTAAAAAATGTTTCACAAACTGCAAGTAATTAGTAGATTTATCAAAAACCTATTTTAAAAAAAGTTTCGGAAAAATATCTAGGGAAGAGAGAAAAAAGATATACTATAACTCTAAACAAATTAAACTATATTTCTCATTACCATGATAACATATTTGAAATTATGTTACAGAACATTATTAGCACTTTTCTCAGGTCATTTCCTTGTGTTTTTCTCCCTTTGTTTTAATTTTCTTGTATTTTTTTGTAACAATTTGTTTTTTGAGATGTTATATCTTCTCAAGTACCTCATTGCCTTCTTCCCATGTTTTTGAAAGAAATTAAGACAATTTTTTTAGGTCTCAGAGGGCTCAAAACTGAATTTGGGTAAAGCATGTTACTTGTGTGTCCTGTCACTTAGCTGCCTGAAGCTTCCTCCACTTGAGGCTAGGGGTCAAACATCGTGCTCAGAGCCAAAATGACATCAAATGGTTCTTATTCACTTTTTTTTGGTTTGCAGATGATCCGGTTATGCTCACAGCTAAATATCTGTTCACTTTGGAATAACAGCACCCACCCATGAAGGCTCCTCTGTCATGCAGCGGGATCACAGAGAGGTTAGAGATGCTGCTCTGCAGAGACATCACCCACATCCTGAGCGTTTGCTCTTTTATCTGATCTCCCTGTAACACTCTGGCTTGATCGACTTTTAGTCAGCACCCATATATCTTCACATAACTCTCACCACCGCATCAATATTCATGTATCGATTTCATCTTTGTGTCATTTTCAGTAAATCTTCCTCATCCACAGTCGTGAGTTTGTCTCGCAGCTGTGAGTTGTGTGGACGCTGTGGGTTTATACACAGAACAGAAACTGAATGTATAAAATATCAGCTGCAGCTGCTTGGTGTTGATTTGCAGCCTGATTGTTACATAATCCACATCACAGTTGTTTCAAAGTTTAAGGATTATTTTCAAACTTTATAATCGTTGTTTCCCGGATTCACCTTGTCAGTGTAAGCGAAAGCGGAGACAGGAAACCAAATAGACTCTCAGACATACGTTCCCATCAATAAACACACAGTGGGGATATGTTCTATAGCAACGGTTCACTACTGGTGGGTCGCGCTCCAAAAGTGGGTCACAGGTCCATTCTGAATGGACTGCAATCGACACACTGTAATTTGATGTATAGTGAATTTCCAGCACAAAGCTTTTATTTGTGGTTATGTGGTATATGTTGTTTTCTGCAGTAGAGTGAGAGCGTTTTTTTTTTCCCTGTTCTTGGTATTATCTGGCTTGTCAACATGCTGTACCTTTGCACTCGTCTTGAAGCAATAATAAGCAGATTTTTGTAGTGGTGTCCATGGGAAATTTAAAAAAAAAATCATTTATTTCTGTTTTTACAGTTTTTGGCTGAGATAAATGGTGTCATTTTGGCAATCTTTATTTTGCTAAGGCATATTTTCTTTGAAAATTGCCAACATTTTTAGAGAAAAAGAAAATCTCC
>NW_024612199.1:0-1809 GCF_008729295.1 Plectropomus leopardus
GCATCTGCATGACAGAACTGCTGTGTTTTTATACACCAGCATGGCTGCATGGCACCTGTTGTGCTTGTGTTGTCTAAACACGACTACGTGCATCGTCATCGCAACACGTGCATTTGTTGACATCATGGTGGTGCCATGACAGCAGACAGCAGATGTAATTTTTAAGCGTGATATGTAGACGTGAAAGTCCACCGCAAAGCGGCAAAATGTGACGACTCGGGATGAGAACATGTTGGCCTGGTACATTGCCACATTTTTTCAACACACGTCCTGTGATGAATTCAAAGTCCCGCGGCACAACACTAACTTCTAAAAGTGGTTGCCACATTTTTGGTGGATGAACTAGAACAAATATGGCTGCCTTTTTTAGACTGAAACAGAGCATTTGTGCACTTTTTCTCAACTCTGAATCTGTTACTTACTTTTGTGTTGCTGTGCGTTTTGTGTTTGTTGGCTCGGCTGCTTTGATATTGTTTGTTTTTTAATTGTATTAAGGTTGTTTTAAGTACATTTATGTTGTTTTTAGTATATTTATCACTGCCGTTTTTTAAATTTGCATAGAACTCAAATGCAAAAGCTGGTGGTGAACGATGGCGTGCGAATATTCAGAGAAATGACAATAAAATGAATCTTGAATCTAGGTACTTTATGTTTTGAGTAATTAAGATACTATGCAGCTATAGATTTGCTTTATAATGAAAACATGACAGAAAATAATCTTTAAAAGCTTAAATACAGTAAACAAACAACATTTTACAGTTGGTGTTTCATCTGATACTTTACAGAATTTGAATCCTAATTTGCATCACCATTGTCTCTAAAAAAGATGCTTGTGTGCAAATGAGCAACAATTTGATCTATGTAAAGTGTCTGCTTGTTCCTGCTGCTGGGTTCTTTTAGACCCGTCATACTTTTTACTTTATCTTCATCTTTTAAGAGTTTTGTTCTCTAAATAAAAACGTGAAGATGACAGTGAGCAGACATACATTTTTCTTACGTCTCAGCCATCTTTTGCATTTTCTGGATATGACGTTAATATATTTGAACCGTTCCCCAAACAGCTTGTTTGACGTGCAGGTGCATGTGCCGGCTCTTCTGAGACCTACAGTTACCCAGAACTCCCTGCTTTGTGTAGAGCCACAGATATATTTCTATGCATCCTCATAGGTGTGTAATTCCAGGTTCACTCCTCCTCGCTCCGTCTCTTGTTTCTGTTTTACTTTCTTCATTATCTTGTTTCATCTCTGTTTCTATCTGTCTATGTGTGTGTATCTCTCTCCTTCTCACACACACACACTTACACACAAACACACACAACCAGAGGTCTGTTTCTCACAGAGCTGACTGGGCTTCGGTACCCAGCTGCTCGCAGAGACGATATTAACTAAGATAGATTACCAGAGAGAGAGAGAGACACAGAGAGAGGTAAAAAGAAGCAGAAAGAGAGACCAGGGGGACAAAAAAACAGAACAGGAGAGGAAGAGAGAAGATGGAGAGAGAGAACAACAACAGACCAAAATGGAAGATTCGTCCAAAAAGTAGAAAGGAAACAGAGCAGCGTAAATCCCCCCAAAAATAAACCTTTGGGAACCTGGATCAACATCAGCCTTTCACAAGCATTTGAAATATTTCAAATATGAGAAAGTTGGTTTGATTTCTTTCAAAAATATGTCAAAGAAGGCAATCAAAAACTTGGCATTAAATGGCCTGCAAACTGCAGAAATTAGTAAAAGTGACAAGAAAATGACCTGAAAACTTTGAGGAAATATCAAAAAAGTATATTTAAAAATTATTAGAATTTTACATTTT
>NW_024612200.1:0-3057 GCF_008729295.1 Plectropomus leopardus
TAGAGTATGATGAGACAGAGGATACACTAAACTCAGGCAACAGAAGGATGTGGGTTATAGAGATGGAGCGGATAGAGAGAAGGAATTCTGTTCAGGCTCATTAGTTAAAGAGGATGTCTTGTTATTTTTACCGAAAGTCTCTTCCGTACTTTCCAGCGCAACTTTGACCCCAGCCGGCTGTTAACAGTCCACAGCTGATCATTAGTGGATCAGTCTCTTTGCTAAGGCTGTTACGGTAATTAATGGTGTCTCAGTGGTCGTGACGAACTGTGGAGCGGCTGGTTGGCTACAGGTAGAAGATTTATCCTTCTCTAACAGCCAGAGCAGAGATGCAAGAAGTAGTCTAGCTGTTTTCATCCAGTGAGTTTCTGAGTGTGTGTGTGTGTGTGTGTGTGTAATAATGGCAAAATGTGTTCCTGGAGACTCCTTTTGTTGCAGAAAAAACCACACAAGCAGTTTTGAGTATTTTGCCAGGTATTTGTATGTCTTAAATGGACGTATTTTGTCTTTACGCCCTGGCCCACATTTCTTCTCAGGCCAAGACACACCAAACCAACATCAAAGGACTAGTGGTTATGAAGGCCAACTGTTGCCTTACCTCATGTCACCTTTCTCTCTGCCCAAAAGCTGCACTTGAACACACCACAAAGACCAACACATATGGGCCAACTAACATGTACGCTCTCCACCTGCGTGACAGAAAGTAACTCTCCGTACCAGCAGGCAGTGGTAGTCTTTATCCGTCATTCAAATAGGGACCGGAAGAGCGACAGGACAGATTCAAGACTCTTGTTAGCCAACTAGCGCAGTAACAACAGCCCTCAATGATGAAGGAACAAAGCATATTTACCGAGCACTTGGGAACAAAACCACAAACAGTCACAAACTGCTACTGCTGAAGAGCTCAGTGACATTTGACTTTTGCCCTCTTGACTTTAGTCATTTGTTTACTTTCCTCACTTCCGTTTCTCCTCTCGTGCACATAGCTGAACTGCCCAAATTTCACTCACTTACGGGCCCAAACAGCTCTGATGCCAATTCAACATGCTGAATCAGCTGAAAAACAACTAGTGCAAACACTGAGGAACACACCACAAAAAACTAGGGCGACAGACGCTCGCCCACAGCCTGACATTGACTGGCGGTGAACTTGGTGTGTCACGGCCCTGAGGTCGTGGATCTCTGCATCACAGCTGATGTGATCCCTACGCAAGTCGGTCTCTAGTTTATTACCAAAATGAAAATGGTCATGTTGTGTGTTTCAGCTCATCCTCAGCAAAGTAAAAGTTGTTTTACACTTTTGTAGTTCCTAGTGATAGCTGTTCTGTCACATTGCTGGCTTGTGTCTTTTTCTCATTCCTGAGAACACATAATGCTTTGAACTAAAGTGGGACAGACATGTTCGGGCCACAGTGGACGACAGTATCTTTGGAGACACTGCACTTGCCCTGTTTCACACTTTTATTTTTGGTTCCAAAAGATCCCTATTCTCTCTCCAAAAAGCTGCCATTTACTGGGCTCCAGTTGCAAGGTCAGTAAATTATTTATGGCAGCTATTGATGTGTGTTTGTGTGTCTGCCTGGTCTATACTTCACTGCATGCGTGTGTGTGTGTGTGTCTGTGTCTGTGTGTGAGTGTGCGTGTTTCGTTTGCATATTAGATCTGTCTGTTTTCGCTGGAACAAAGCAGTGTCCAGCCCCATCAGCCCAGTCCGTCAGGACAACAATGACATCAGTGTTAACCCTCTCCTTCCTTCCCTCTTGCCCGAATTACACACAGATTGACAATAGGACTGTTTGTAGGTCAGTGTCCCACTGCCCTCCATAAACCCACAAACAGACTGTCATGAGTTCTGATCAACACAATAGGCTTCAAAAGCTAGCAAAGTATTTTTTCAAATCCTCTTATCTAGAATAGCTATTAATAAACAGTGTACAATTATTAACAATTATTCAAGCAGTTAAACCAGCCAGTAATGCTCAAAGCTCTGTATGGGTAAAGTCAGCATTGCTAAATAGGTGTAATAAGAATAAAAACAGAAAAACACTGCGAATAAATCATCACAGACAAAGTAACAAGGCACTTTAATTAAGGAAACTGTGTCAGCGAGTGCAGATGGTGCATCTGGAGTGGCTTTGAACAGACAGATAACGCTGACACTGATCTGTAATTAAAACATTAAATCATCTAGTGAAGGTTAACCAAGTACATCCTCTCCATAAGGGTTTGGACTCTCTGAGACAAAGACGGAAACTGTTCTCTCCTGTTAAATCCTCACATGGTGACTTCTCTCATTGCAATCACTTCTACGTTCACGCGGCTTCCTGTTCTTCGAGGAACAGCTGCCGCTCCCCATGTTTGCAAGGGAGGTTTTAAAGCTATTTTCACGTCAGCTGGGACGACTGTAGGAATGTTTGCTTTAACTCAACACAGAGTCTCAGTCATCTGTTTGTTGAGGCTTAGGCGACCGCAGATGCTGCCGGCTATAAAAGACTAAACATTATTTTATCATGACTTATTGAAGCATCGACTGGCCAGAAATGATTACTTCATGTTATCACAATCACAATAAATGTGTGTGATTTAGATAAAAGATAACATTATTTAAACCATATTAAAGCTGAACTATATTTTATCTCATATTTGTTGTAACTCTAAGTTGTAAGAATAATTCTGACTATTTTTATGTAATAATTTGATTAACTTTCTCAACTCTACCTCTTTTATTTCTTGTATTAAATTTAGGGCGACATCATAATGCACTGTAACTAAACAAAAATAGCATTCTTGTCTATTATTTGGTTGATTTTAAATCCATTCTACTTCAATAGATTTTCTTTATCTACTTTTTTTTTTAAACCCCTTGCACATTCAAACAGGTGCTTTCACCTATTGGCTTATTAAACCCATCAAACCTTTATTAAACCAAATTGATTGTTAAAGGGAAAATTCACCCCAAAATCAAAAATACACGTTTTTCGTCGTACCTATAATGGTAATTTATTAATCTAAATTGTTTTGGTGTTTGAGATATCGTTGTAGAGATGTCTGCCTTCT
>NW_024612201.1:0-1312 GCF_008729295.1 Plectropomus leopardus
TTAAGTAACATTTGCCATGCAGGAGTTCTTGTAACAGAGTATTTTCATACTATGTCTGGTCATAGATCACTGCATCATAGATCTATTTACAGGTACACAAAGGCTGGCTTCAGCTTTACTCAGGGATTGAGCTCTTACATCCAAAGAGAGACCTTGTTAAACGCTATTAAAGCACATGAGCATGTTGGTTTTATTTACGCTCCAGTCTCTGGCATGATCACTAAACTCCCTCAGCAGAAACGTGAGCAAAACTCACCAACTGCTAACTGACTTTTCACATTAAACAAGAGCACACGAACCAACTAACCTTAGAAAGTCGCCTATCAGTACCTCCACTTCTGGGTGGGATCTCAAATACTTCTCATTGTCAATTCTGGTCTTGATCTGAGATTCAAAACAAAGCACATGTTTGGTTCGTTAATCCGCAGCGCACACATCAAGCTGCGGTTTGTGTAGCATTAGCATTTTAGCATGGTAAAATCGCTCGGTGCTACCTTGAACTGTCGCAGTTTCTCCTGCTGCTCAGCGTTTAAAACACCGACGTCCAGCTTCGCCAGACCGCCTGTTACAGCCATCACTTATCCAACAGTGTCTTTGTAATTTATTACCCTACAGCGTCCACTCACTAGCGGTCTAAAGTCGGATATGTTTGTAGCTCACAGGCAAGACGGTCACCTGTAACTGACACAGCTGTAACTAGTGCTGCTATGGAAACGACATCCGGCAATTTACGGCTGCGTCCGCGAGGTGGAAGCACGAGACTGGGTTAAAAAGTTCACTTTTTGTTTTTGTTGTTTTGTAAATCAAATTAACATTAATCACGTTTTAATTGGGGAATAACCAAAATAGTAAAATAGAATAATCTAAAAAAAACAAAAAAAAAAACTTACTTTATTAAAATGTACCTGTTCAAAAATGACATACATTTTATCACACTGTTTATTTTGAACATGTTTTATTTGATTATTATTGTTGTTGGGTTTTTTTAATCTGCTATTGTCATTGGGTATTGTGTACTTTTATTTATGTAGCCTAATTAATTAATTTGATTTGCCTCAGTGCAATCTTAGAGGTAGTTTGCAACATTGCTTATCTGTTTCATTAGTGGTACTTATGTTTACTGCTGGGGTTCATTTTCTTAGTATTTCTTAAAATTGGCTGGTTTTTATTTGCCCAAATCCTGCATTGTTTTAAATCTGAGTTATGAAAAGGACTTCATAACTTTGTTTTTGAAAGGTGCTTTATAAATAAAGTTCATTGCTAAGCTGTCTTTCAAAACTGTTTTTAAAATCATTTTATTTTGTTTTCTTTT
>NW_024612202.1:0-1174 GCF_008729295.1 Plectropomus leopardus
TTTTTTCCTCAAAAATGGACCAGTTAGTTACGGGTTAATGGGTTTTGGACAAACAAAAGCAAAATTGACCAAAACTGGCATTCCTAGTTTGTATCTGTAACAGTGGAGGAAGATATTCATCTACTGCAGGTAAAGACTGAACTTCCAGAACCACCACCCACAGAATCACTTTTTTGCAAATCACTGCAGAAGTATGCAGGCCAATGTTGCTCACATTTTAACTAAAGTTGACATTTTATAACATCCCTCCCCATTTTCACATTGCCGTGTTGCTTCGTTTTCCATAATGTCTTGCAAAGCAGTTTGCTCATGGCCTCCAAAATCTTCACAGGGACAAATTTTAAGTTGACCTCAGTGGATCTTTAGATACAAATTAAAAATCAAACAATTATAAAAACACTGTAAAAGTGCTACAGTCAAAGATGATAAAATCAACACAGGTAGCACTTTGCTTATAGGTTGATAAACTCTTACAAATAATCAATTTCTAATTCATTGCGTGCCAACTTAATATCAGCACATCAAACCTCGTGTATGAGTTCAGGATAACTTTATTTCTATCAGAGGAAATGACCGGACTGAGTTAGAGTCAGGATTTGCTTTGGGGTTAAACAATATCACATCAATGCAGTCACTCCTCATGTCATATTAACTCCAAATAAGCATGTGGTACTGACCTATAACGTAGGGCTCCAGGGCTTTGGGCACCAGGCTACGTGCAACCTTCAGATCCTCTGGAGAACACTTTCCCACCTCCAAACCGCAGGCCATGCCCATACGCTTCAGCACCTCGATGTCGTCATGGATCTCAAACATGCTGTCGAAATTGAACAAATACTCGAACCTGCAGAAGAAAGAAAGATCGAGAGGCATAAGAAAGCATAATTTATAACTGTTTTAAAGAAAAAATATGTGCTCTTAATCTAACTTTATAGTGCTTTGAGTCAAATGTGGAATTTGGAAACATTTGCACCATGTTTTAAGGAGTAGTACGTGCATGCCGAGACACATCAAAAAGACATCAAGGAACTAGTGGCGATAAAAGCCAACTGTTGCATCGTCACACATGGCTTGTGTCTCAGCCAAAAAGACCAGAAACACTTCAATTCTACGCCTTTGTGAGAGCGAGTAACTCCTGCCTACTGTCCTGTTTATACAGACATGGTTTCAGCAC
>NW_024612203.1:0-3476 GCF_008729295.1 Plectropomus leopardus
GGCATCCCCTCCATGTTTACTGTCTACCCGGGTTGCAGCTTCTTGTTTGGTGCTGGGGAGAGCACAGCTATAGGTTGTTTACAATGTTCATGTCATTGAACTTCAGTATTTACATGAGCCAAGACTAAAAACCTGTGATAATATGAAACCTGTTTGACTAACCAAAATGTCAAGATGAGAAAAAAGATTGACCTGAGACAGCTTGGCTGAGTTTTATGACCACCTTACACCAATCAAAATCACAGGAGCCCGCACCGACTCCAGCAAAACTCTCCTGATTTTATTCTGACATTGGGAATTTGTCCGCAACAGTGAATCATTTGAAAAGTCGTTTGGTGTTAAGGCTGGCATTAGTTTTTAGCTGTTCGGTGCTTCTAATAAGCTGGCGTGTGTGTAGGACTGTGTGAATAAGCTGCTTTCTTTAGAGAAACAGAGGCCAGCACCCTTTTAAAGTCTTGAACTAAAATCTAATTAAATTTTCTCAGGGGATTTAAGAGTTTACATGTTGTTACTTTTTTCCAGTAACAGACAGTCTGGAGCAATTTCAAACAAATTTGGTTACTTACTTGTTCAAACATCATTGTATACACTTGTACTTTTCAAAAAAAAAACACAAAACAATCACCTACTGTGTGAGAGAGTTGGTTGACAGAGATTTAAATAACCTAATTTAAAAAAGAAACCAAGTAATAAACATATCCACCTGTACTATCCTGCAATCATGTATAATAGCATCAATGCCACAAAACACAACAAGGAGCAATACAATGCAAATTTCATTTGTGCAATGAAAGAAATGTGATTAGTTTTATTGATGGAGGAGTATTATCGACATGAGTTTGAAAGCCAAAGTGCTGAGACAGGCTACTGTGTGTACACACACAGAACAGTGTTGACACTTTAGCCATTTACATATCAATGTCTTTGACAAATCCATAAGGCAATAATGCATACTTGCACTGCGGATGTACAGTATATGCATGTGTGTTAATGTCCGTGTAAGCCCAGCGTCATGTTTGCAGTGACTGTGTGACTGGACCTCAGTGTATAGATCCCACTGAGGTCACAAGGACAGTTTTCATTGCTTTAGTGTCGCCTCTGTGCCTAACTCATCACTTCTTCTTTGCTTTTCACCACTAACTCCCACATCCTCTTTTCTCTCAATCATTACCGCATACTTTTAAGTGTTGTTGAGTGCTGGAAAGCTCTCCGGTAGCTCACCTACAGAGTCATACAAGCAGTTTTGTAATGTCCTGAAACTCTGAGATCTACAATGACTCACCGCAGCTGAGAATGTCCAGCTGTGCTTCACTGTGAATACTGGCAGAGCTCTAAGTGCTCGCAAATACTATCCTGTTCATTCTTCACACATCTACTTCTTCATTCACGTCGACTGCTCAACTGCTCTTCATGACCGACTCTGCATACAAACTGAGTATTCTTTCTTTTATTCACATTTCTATCACTCTCCGTCTTTTTAAATCTAGACTTGCACTGCAGGTGTTCATCACACAGCAGGAAATATTGAATGGACGACAGTGGAATTGACATTTCAGAGTGTACTTGCACATTTTCATTCAGACAAGCTGTATCCTCGAAAATTACTTTCACTACTTCAAATTTATATATTTTCTTGCACAACTTAGCTTGTGTAACATCAATAATACTGGCTGGTTTGAGATGTCTTATTCATATGCTGCGTTTGTTGTACTTTTTGTGTACTGTAATTTAAGTCATGATTTTACATTCTCATGCAGCACACCGCAACCAGGGTTTATACCAAACACTCAAGTCGCAAAGCTGCTTTTATTACTGTAATTAAGTAAACATATTTTCAAACAGACCAAAAGGTCAACCCAGATTGCAGACTAAACTGAATATAAAACAATTTGATTTATTTATTTTTTTTCATATTTTGGGACTCTCAAGCTGTGTCCCCTTTCAGGGGTTAGGTGGTCCAAAGTGGCACACAATGGTGTGTCCTTCAGAGGACCTGAAACCCAGCTGAGCATGTTTGTCCTCTCAAAATTAGACAATCTAAGACTCACAGAGACCAAAATGAACTTTGTGCTCCTTTTTAACTTGTGAAGTCAAACAATTTTTAAAGTTTACTGTCAGAAAGTTTATACACCAGTGTTAAAGTGAGACAACCTCCATGACTTTAAAGTAATGAGTATAATATTTTACACATGACATCTGGCAAATAGTGACTCAATTAACCAGTCTACAAAAAATATTACATGTGTCCTCCAAATTTAGGCTGTATTTATTGATTTTGAAAAAGGACAGACCCTGTTGGCCTCTTAGGATATTTAGTCTAGAAATGCCAGCTTTGGAGGATCAAGTGCTCATCTGAGGTTTAGGAAGAGACCAGCTCCTCTGCCTCCCCTCTTTTCTGCTCAGTAATGCCTGGGAAACAACAAATAGTGACCTACTGCCACATCAACACCACCTTATCTTTTGCACCCCTGATGACTTTGTGTTTCTGAGACCACCCATCTAAGTCTCAGATGATTTCTCATCACAACTTCAAACAACTTCCAACATGGGAAGTCGGTGTTGAGGATGCTGCAGCTCCCGCTATTGACAAAGGGTAAACTACACATTCTTTGAATAGTTTTCCATTTTAGAGTAACTAATGGGTTATCTGATCCTTTGTTTTAAATTTTGAACAGTACACGATAAGGTGCATATCAGAAAATAGATGTAAAAAAAAAAAAAAAAATTAATGTGTGAATTTAATTAATTTTTCCAATCTGACATGCCAACATCATCATCTCAGGTGAAAGTGCAAAGGTAGGGGACAGCTAAACTTGGGGAAAAAATTCTTGCAACAGGAGCTTATCAATGGCTAAGACAAGGTGAACAGGCCGAGGCTGAAAAAAAAAAAACAGAAAATTGCCAGGCCAGTTTTGAAGCTGCAGTTTAGATCCATAAATTTCCTTATGAATGAGCGACTGCCACAGCATAGGCATAGCCATTGGGGTGAAAACATTACCGCAAGCACTCTATTGTCCAACTTATAGCCTTTAAGCATTTTTGTCCTTTTATCTTACATGATCTCTACTTTTAACATATCATTTTATGAATGTTCTTATTTCACTTTTTTCCCCAAAAAATTACAGGAAAAGTAGGTAAGAAGGGGAAGAAACATGTTAAGGAGAGCAATCAGTTACTTAAAAAGTTTGGCTGAGAAGTGGCACTTCTTGTGTAGGTTTGAAAACAGCTGCTCTTTGGATTCAAGGACAGAGACGACCAGAAAAGGAGGGAAAGGTTAAAATTATAAAAAGAGGGAGAGGTTAGACTTGTTATTTCTATTGTCAGAAATTCAAAACCAAAAAATTCCAAGGCACGCTGTTTTGCAAAAGTTAGATAGCCTGGTGTAAAACATTGTGCCATGGAATTTTTTGGTTTTGATCTACTGACAAAAGAAATAACAAGTCTAACCTCTCCCTCTTTTTATAATCAGTCCCTAA
>NW_024612204.1:0-1738 GCF_008729295.1 Plectropomus leopardus
AGACATATAATTATACATCAAAAATCTTGTGAAAATATTTCATGAAAGCACTGATTGTCAACCCTACAATATCATCGCAGTATTGATATCGAGATTTTTAATTTTGTCCATATCACCCAGCCCTTCTTCTATTTGTAGAAATATGGTGACATGGGCATCACATAACAGTCCTCTTTTTTACCAAGTGTGTTTAACTTAAGTGCTCAGTGTCGTCAACAAACACTATTTGCTGCATATTTTTGATAATGTGACCATAATTAAATTTCCATTTCACATTAGATAAAACTCACTTGTAAAACTTGAGAATTCACTGATGTAGACCTGTGATGTCATTTCACAGTGCAATACTGTAACAGGCCCTGTACGTAAAGGTGGCATTAGCATTACATGGTGTAAGCTCTAAAACAAATAATACTGTAGATCATTTTCAAAACCCTTTTGAGATAAATGAGGGAACATCTGACACACACCCACAAATACAAAGAAGTATACAGAACACTTTTGTTGGTAACCATCTGATTCTGATTATATTCCGTTTCTTCAGGGCTGTCAGAGATGCTGAGATCATCCCCTTTTGCTTTCATCACCATGTGTTACACTTTATTGCAGAACGGAATATGTTGGTAGTACCCAACAGTTCTCTGTTAAAGCAAGATGAACAGACAACTGTCTGTCTTTATTTTATGGGGATTTTCCAGTGTACAGCTGAGATCACAGTTTTCCTTGGGTTTTATTGAAGTATACAAGCTTTTTAGAGAAGTATACAAGCCCATGTTCAAACTGTTGCCTAAGTATGTATTACAGTCATATTTTAATGTTTATCTGAATTAAAAATTCTAATATGTTCAATCAACATTTGTGTATTTGTGAGCATGAGCTAACTTGTAATGTCATCAAGTGTAAAGTTTGAGCTGCTCCATAGAGGATGAATAGAAGCCTGATTTTGTGGCCCCTCAGAGTGTTATTTTCTTTCTTTCTCTTCATGCCAAAATTAGCTTTATTTATTTTATTGTAATGTTCTCAGGTGTGAAATAGAAAATGTACCCTTATACTGTTGCCACCTAAAAAGCAACTCCCATGTTCTGCAAAGTAAAATTACTGTTTTTGTCAATGGAGACCGGCAGCTTTGAGATAACTGCTTCTGTTCCCTGTAGATGGTAGCACTCAGGTTTTGTATCTAGGAGAGAGCTGTTCATGTTTACACATTTTTTTAGGCTGTCATAGACTATGGATTATGTATGATGTTTGAAAATGTGTGTAGGTATCCTTTAAGTCTCCAGTGGTTACCTGGCAACCTGATAAGCACAATAAGACTTTAATAACCCCTTCTATGAACAACAACTTGCAATTTTTATACTCCTTTCATTCTTTACAAATTACATAAACACATGGATTGGTCTGATTCTTTGTCGAATATACCCAATTGATTCCCAATCAATTTTCAATGTGGAAAAAAGTAGGCTAACGCAGGTTTTCAACTTCAGTGTTACTTTCCTATTATCTCTCGATAACAACTGAATAGAAAAAAGTCTGCATGTGACTCAGGTGTGCAAAAACTCCACTGTTTAACCGTTTTCTTTGTCAAAGAAAACCTGCTAAGCCTGCCTGTGTGCCATTAATATTATTATGCTACAGGATATTTACCGTAGGTAAAGGATGTGCATCTTGGGAGGGAGCAGTAGCACTTGTGCATAGCCTGTCAAATACATGGCATTCCTGGAATTTAAGCCTTTGTTGT
>NW_024612205.1:0-1577 GCF_008729295.1 Plectropomus leopardus
GGTTTACATGTTAATTTTTTGGAAGCAAGTGAAAGAAGTACACAGCTTATTCTTAATATTATTTATCATTTTTTAACAGGTGTTTGCAGGGTACATAGCAATGAGGGAATATATCTATATTTTTGATGATGTAAGATGAATAACATTAATAGGCTATGATGATGGTGAAACAAAGTAAACCTTGTTGTAGCTGACCAAAATAACTTTATATATTGATGTTAAACCTCATCTCACAATGTATTTCATGAATGAAATAGATATATCACACACGTGACTCGGTAAAAGAGGGCCAATTCAGGATGTGAATTTGCAAATCCTAGGAGGGTGAAGGAATGGCCTGCACTACTCTGCCTTAGTCTGCCTCTTATTGACTTATCCTGATATTCTTACCCTAACCCAAACCAATTTCACTCTTCTTGCCCTAACCTAATCCATCCATCCAATGGAGGCAGCAATCACTACCTAGCAGGGCGGGTCATTCCTTTGCTATTCTAGGATTTGCAAGTTTGCATTCAGGATAGGTTTTAAGTCCTTTTAAATTGTGCAATTTCCTGCATCAGTTGAATGACTGACTAAGGTGTTCTTGCCAGTGCTCTGTCACTGTCAATTTTCAAGTTTTCGTGTTCTTAAGTCACTTCTGTGCTTTTTTTCCATTGCTGATCAGTGGCATAACCATAAAATATAACATCAAAAAAGAAATGCTCCAGAGACAACAATTTCAATCTGCTAATTGGCTAACATACTTTTCAGAATTTGAAATCATTAACTATTTGCAGTTACTTTCAGGAATTTGCTAATTATGCTGGCACAAAAGCAGTATCAGTTTGAGGCTAAAAAAAAACTTAAGGCATGTGAAGCATCCCTGGCACGGGTTTCTGTGACTCATCCAAGGCTCACCTCCCTGCGTACCACTCTGCTATGCAAATTGCTGCTGAGCAGATGACCTTTTTAACTGGAAATAACAGGCATGAATATGGAAATGTATGTTTCTGGTGACTTTGGCCAACAAGCTGGGGTGCATAATTGTACTATCATCCGCCCACAAAGCAGGAAATTTTGAGACTGTGACCTCCACTGTGGTGGTTGTGCCTTGCAGACAGTGTGTATGTGTGTGGTGGCTGTGGACTGTGGAGGATACTGATCAAAGCTCAGGGCAACAGGAGGAGACTTAAGAGGATTGTTATGCTTTGCCCTTGTGTGTGCCTTTGTACCTCTGTGCCCGTTACTGCACACAGTATGTGCATGTATTTGTGCTGCTGGCATGCAGGGAAGCACTTTTGAGGGTATCCATCTGTATGTGTGTATGTGTGTGGGTCCTTGTGCATCTGTGTGGGTCACTTCGCCTTTATGCGCCTCTGCCTCCATATGTTTTTGCATATGTCCACTCTGCGGGTTTTTTGCATATGACTTTGCATGTCTTCATTTTAGGATCAGAGCTGGCCATAAAATCATGCACAGTGTGGAAGTAACTTGCATTAAATTAAATAAACTAAATTATTCAAAAAAACTTAAAAGTAGAAATTTAGAGGACAGATGTCTTTGAGACTGTATAAAAAAAATGTGCGTAAATACATAGA
>NW_024612206.1:0-352 GCF_008729295.1 Plectropomus leopardus
CTTTATTGTATTCTATTTTACTTGATTTTATTCTATTTTATGGCACATAAGAAAAAATGCATAAAGCTCAGTAGAAACTCAGTCTGTGCAGTACAGTATGATCTGGATGTTAAAACAATCACGTCAGACATAAATGTGCAGGAGCTAAAAACACCCGCGGAGTCGAACTGAGCGTCGCTCCTAAAGTCCGACACTTAACACCGAGACAAACGGTCAAAGCGGTTCAGACATCAGAAAACAATAATGAGGAGAAGAAAAAGCTCAACTTTGGGCTGATACTGCAGCGCCGCTGTAACTGTATATATGACTGTATATGTGACTGTATATATGACTGTATATGTGACTGTATATA
>NW_024612206.1:394-1323 GCF_008729295.1 Plectropomus leopardus
GTGTGTGTGTGTGTGTGTGTGTGCGTGTGCGTGCGTGTGTGTGTGTGTGTGTTTTGGTGGAAAGCGTCTCTTCTGAGAGGAGAGAACGTGGTTTTGAATGGTAAATGCTGAGATGAGTTTTGACAGCATGTTGAACTCTTTTCAGCTGTGTGTTTTGGGGTTTGGAGACGCTGAGCTGAAGTTTCTGGAAATGTGTTCAAAGTGGATTAAAAGTGTGTAGCAGCTGATCAGGAGCTCACAGAGTAAAGGCAGAGCGAGGCTTTGAATTTGTCGTGTCGGGGTCAGCTGGATGACCCTCAGTGTGCAGAGGAGGACGCCGCTGATCTCAGCTCTGTTTCGGTCTCTCTGAGAGTCCGCGAGCTCGGCTGTGTGGGTGGCAGCTTTATTCTTCAGCTCCCACGCAGCTCCACCGCATCGCTGATGCAACCGCGGCACCAACCAAGGACGGAAATAGAAAAGCTGCTGCTGATTGGTGTGAGAGAGAAGAGCCGCTCTCAAATCAAGCGACGTCATCGAAGGAGAAACCCGAAATACGTCAGAGCATCGAAGTCTGTCTGTGAACACAGCCGTCACATCAGCAGAGACACCTCATTTTATTTTTCTTTATTGTATTCTATTTTACTTGATTTTATTCTATTTTATGGCACATAAGAAAAAATGCATAAAGCTCAGTAGAAACTCAGTCTGTGCAGTACAGTATGATCTGGATGTTAAAACAATCACGTCAGACATAAATGTGCAGGAGCTAAAAACACCCGCGGAGTCGAACTGAGCGTCGCTCCTAAAGTCCGACACTTAACACCGAGACAAACGGTCAAAGCGGTTCAGACATCAGAAAACAATAATGAGGAGAAGAAAAAGCTCAACTTTGGGCTGATACTGCAGCGCCGCTGTAACTGTAT
The DNA here is from genome assembly GCF_008729295.1 of Plectropomus leopardus. Taxonomy (NCBI): domain Eukaryota; kingdom Metazoa; phylum Chordata; class Actinopteri; order Perciformes; family Serranidae; genus Plectropomus; species Plectropomus leopardus. The sequence continues at coordinate 1,297 of NW_024612206.1, forward strand.
ATATGACTGTATATGTGACTGTATATA
>NW_024612207.1:0-7162 GCF_008729295.1 Plectropomus leopardus
ATAGTTGGCAAATGGAGAAAATACATGCTACTTCCACCAGGTGCACTTTCACAATCAATGTTGCTGAAAATCAATGACATATCCCAGGCTGTGACTATCCAAAAAAAATCTACCTAGCATGTCATATACTTTATAAACACACACATACACACACACACACATATATATAGTTTGTTTGTTTTTTGTGATTTTTTTAATCTAAAAACCACCATGTTGTACCACGTTGACATAAAGCGGGCATTTAAAGAGTTAAGATTTTGAAAATGAATGAATATTTGATATTTATGATTAGGATCAATGTTGGTTAAAAAAAAATCATATAACTGTAAAATATGAAAGCCTGATTTTGACATGCACATTTTGTGGAAGTAGCAGTGTGAGTGTGACTATTTGACACTGCACAAAATTTTTTAAATATCAGTGTTGCTCCAAATCGCTGACATATCTTTGGTAGTGATGATGGTGGTATCATAACAAAAACCTGGCATTTACATGGTGCAGCTTTTCATTCGGTTTGGCTGTTCCTATTTTGTTTTATAAAACAGGAACGACTTCAGACTTTAAGTGTTGTGCGTTTTAGGCTGGTTGCTGTTTTGAAAGCTAAGGTTACAACAGTAAAAAAAAAACGTCAAACACTGGCTAACTTTCACTAACTTCAAGTTGACGTGAATACTATTTGCAGGTGCTCATAATAACGATAATAACCGTGACAGGACATGAACGCAGCATTAAATTCTGAACTGTCGCTATGACGTCATGTCAATAAACTTTAGCCATGCAGCTAACCTGTAAAGGTCAACGTCGAGCTTTTCCAGGTTTAAAATGCTGGTAACCAGGACGCTTTTGAGGTCCTGGTCATGCTGACTTGATGGACCTTCCGTTCTCTCGTCTTCAGGTGATTTCGGGGACACGGTACCCCCCGGATAATCATTACTGTTGGTCAAATCGCTAGCGCTACCGCTTGCATCCGCTTCTCTCTTCGCCATGTTTTTTCTTCTTCTTTAACTTTACCGGCAGGCCACAAACCAGCGTTAGAGGTGCATGTCGCCACCTGCTGTACAAGAGTTCGTAACATCATGACTTGACTCAACATAAGTTATCAAATGAAAATGTAAGTAAGCTTCCTAAGTAAGCTATATTCTGGATATTAGAGCTGTTTTGTTTAATGTGTAAATAAAGCCCTGAACTCGTTTGCCCTTATCACTAACAGACCCTTACTGAGCAGAAAGAGACAGGTTCAATAAAAGGGATGAGAAATATAGCAGCATCACATTTTATAGGGAAGAGGATGGAGGGGTGAAAGGGGGTTAAAATGCTAACAGATGTCACCAGTGTGAGTTTTGGTTAAGACTTCATCCTCAGAATAAAACATGACCCAGATCTGGATCTAAACGCTGTCAACTCAAGCACGCCGGTTGGGACATTTCTAGTATCGACATGAAATAAGATTACTCACAGATGACTTGAACAGTAGCTAATGAAAATAATTTGATCCTTGAGAGCCCAACCCAAATCTGAAAGGCACAGTTTTGAAAAATGTAAAAGAAGCGCATTTTCTCGAAATTCGGCCTCCCCAGGATGGTTGACACAGTGGTTAGAGTGGTTAAAAAACATAGTGCCTAGTAAAACATACTTGCCTAGTTAACTTAACTAGCTTGACCCCCTGGGCTCACGCATCCTTAGGTGCTCTCTCCTCAGTGGTCCACAGTGGAAACTGGGAAATTTGTAATTTTGCCAGGTGAAATGGGTTTGAAACAAGCTCAAGGTTTGAAACACAAGCATTGTACTTCAGGTGGGAGTTCATCATTATTATTTAGATGATGATTAGCTGTTTTATTGCCCACCAGCTCTTGGTGCCCTGTGCGTGCAGTTTGATGTATGGTACATAGAGCTGAGACTGAGAATGTGGGTCCAGTTACAATTGATTTTAGATGGAGAAAGTCAAATTCAGCTCTTTGTGAGCAGTCAGAACCATAGGAGTGCTTAATTTAGCATACAGGTATACTTACGATACAGGTATATTCAAACTGAAGGCCTTGAACGCCTACATGGGGCTGCACTCCATCTCATTGTGCTGGTGTGTCACACAGAAAGCAAAATAAATAATATTCCAGGAAGAAAGCAAAGAGCAACAAGGAAGAAATTACCCCAAAAATGATCAAGAAACTGGTAAAAATAAAGTACAGGAAAATCACCTGAAAACTGGTTAAAAAAAAGAGAAAAACAAAACAAAACAGGGAAATGTCGGGCAAATCTGACAATCCCTACATCTACAAGAGTGCTGCATTATGTGGAACACATCTTACCAAGTTGCTCATTGCCTTTTGTCCCCTTATTTTTGAACAAAATTGCACCAATTTTCTCAGGGTTCAGAGGTTTAAATACTTGTCAAAAGCATCTCAAGGAAAGTGATGTTGCTCCAGGTTTCAAAGGGTAGAATTAGCTGAAGCCTTTGTCTTTTTTCCCTGCACTTTGTTAATTAGTAACAAGGTAGGAACTATAAACAATAGCCTACTGTCCAAACCACCCCTGAGTAAACCACCCCAGGGAGTTTGGATTTTTGTGCTAGCTACCAACAAAAGAGAAAACCGGTAACTCCAGCATCAACTTTCAGGCCAGAAAATCAGCTGACATTAAGTCTGTCACAAACATATGGTATTTACATGACAATGCATCTCAGGCAATGCTGCAGAGTCAGCAAAAGTAATTTAGCAAGTCGTGTGACAAATTAATTTTCACAGGGAGTAATTCAGTAAAGTAATGCATTACTTTTCATGAAGTAATGTAAAAATGCGTATCAGCCCCAACAACACAGCTCATCTCTAAGGCCAAGAAGTGCAATTTAAAAACATCTTCTTCCTGATATTGGATCCATATCTGCACAAACAGTATCTGTTTAACTTCCTTATGACTCACTCACTAGATCTTCATTTTTATTTCTTCCCCTGAATTCCGATGAATTGAAAATCCACGCAGCGATTATAGGCTAAGTACGACCAATCTCCTTTACCTAAATCGCTTGCTGCTGCACCTCATATCCAGCCAAACTTGATTTTTATGTTTTCTCCCTTTTCCAGCATATAAACAAATAAAAACACTTGCCTAGTTAACTTAACTAGCTTGACCCCCTGGGCTCATGTATCCTTAGGTGCTCTCTCCTCAGTGGTCCACAGTGGAAACTGGGAAATTTGTAAATTTGCCAAGTGAAATGAATTTGAAACAAGCTCAAGGTTTGAAACACAAGCATTCCTGTGTGATGTACTTCAGACGGGAGTTCATCATTATTATTTAGATGATGATTAGCTGTTTTATTGCCCACCAGCTCTTGGTGCCCTGTGCGTGCAGTTTGATGTATGGTACATAGAGCTGAGACTGAGAATGTGGGTCCAGTTACAATTGATTTTTAGAGGAAGAAAGTCAAATTCAGCTCTTTGTGAGCAGTCAGAACCATAGGAGTGCTTAATTCAGCATACAGGTATACTTACTACAAAGGTATATTCAAACTGAAGGCCTTGGACTCCTACATGGGGCTGCACTCCATCTAATTGTGCTGGTGTGTCACGCATTGGTTACATACCAGACCAGACAGGAGTGCTGGTGGCACCTGAGGCGCTGAAACCAATTACTATTAAGTATGTCACTGTTACAGATTGTCAAATTATTGTTTATGAAAATTATAGCAATTATTGTTTATGCAAATAGCATTCTGGTCACGGTGTCATTTTTGAACAGGTACAATTGTTTTCTATTGTTTTCACTGATCGTGACTTGGCAGGTAAAGACTGCTAATGGGAAACCCCTGGTTCTACCCAGTGTCTTAATAACACAGAGTTCCTGATTCCACCCATTGATAAATGCAGGTTAATTACTTTTTTAAATGGCATGACAAAAATAGCTTGCAAAAGACAAATACATTTCCCTGGACAACATTATTTCGTTAAGTGACACACAGCTGTGGATGAGAAGCAACACTGGATAGTCAGACAAACTCTTGCAGAGATTCATGCACATGGTGAACAGCAGCAGTAAGCAAAATAAATAACATTTCATTTAGAACACAGTATGCGTAATTATGAAAGCATGTCACAGTTAATACTGTATCTATGTATCTTTTTACATTACTTTACATCTCTGTGGTAGTTAACCTTTTATGTCAATAATATAACCACATTAAGAGATTGTATGTCTTTCTTGGCATTTAAGATGGTATTAGTTTTCATAGACATTTACATCATTGCAGGGACAAAACATGCTGTAGGGGGAAAAAAATCAATTAACTGAACGACATAAGTTGTACATGCCAAAAATTGATGAATTAAAGTCTCAAGTCTTTGCAGTCAAGTCCCAGGGCAATAAAGGCAAGTCCTAAATCAAGTCTTTAATCCTAAACTTTGATTTTCAGACAAATCCAAATGTAATGCCATTTTAACAGTGGAGTAATGCTAGCTAAGCATTAGCTTGCTAGATATGCTAATGTTTGCCTCAACTTACCAGTATTTGTGCATCTTCAAATGTCAATAGAAGTTAGAAGTTGTTGCATATTTGTCTCTAATTATAGACCCACATATTTTGCACATTGCATTATTTTATTTTATTTTATTTTCATTTTTATTTTATTTTTTACCACCAGTTATGTAATGCTAGTACCAAGTGTCAACTTGTAACGTTAGTTTATTGATAAAATGAAGGAAAATGCACCGTTTAAGGCCTTTTTTTTTAAAAAAAAAAACAACTTTTAAATCTTTTGGCATAGAGGAAGGTATATTTACAAGTCAAAAGGCTTAAATCCAAGTTAAATCATGATTCAATGGCGTTACAAGTCCAATTTAAGTTTTTTGATTTTATCCAGTCAAGTCTAAAATCATCAGATTTGTGACATGAGTCTGACTGGAGTCTGACTCAAGTCGAAATCATGTGGTCAAGTCTAAATCTCTGAATTTTTCCAGTACACATTTTTTATCCAATGCAAATCGCAGGATTTAGCCATAATAAACACATTTGTAAAGAATGCAACACCTTATACATTTACTGGACTTTTGTGCATACCTCCTAGAATGAATTAGAATAGCACGCTTATTGTGTTACTTGACCACTCAGACTAGACCGAAGCCAATGTATTTGGGGCGTGCGGAAAGTTCTCTCACTTTACTTCACCTCACTTAACCTAAAAAGTCCTCATTGTCTTAATGTAATATTATCCAAAACTGCTGAAAATCATCTCATGCAACAATGCAACTTCAACTTGTTATTTTTAGGCCTGCCAACCAAGTACTGGCAGTCACACCCAACAAATACAATAAACTTGCTGTTACTGCTGCATCTTCTCATATATCATACGAGATAGCTGAACCACATCAGATCTCATGTATGCAGTACCATAAATCATTCCCCTGCCGAGTCTGAAGCCAAAAATGTTTCAGATGAAATATTTTACCACAAGGAAATGACTGTAGTGGTGCAGGAGTGTAGGTGTAGTGGAAAGCCTCCCAGCATGCACTCAGGCAACAGGTGTATGTACTTCAGTCTCTGTTCACGCATGCTTTTGATACATTACACCTGTTGTTGATTGACAGTGTTTTTCTATAGTGTTCCCACAGGTCACCTGAGGTTATTTCAGTCAATCTTAACAGCAAATATGTCTACACTGTCAGCAGTGTTGTATAGGTCAGATGCTGATATCCTGCTCTGAAAAGCTACTAACAGCATCCTTTTGAAATGGAAACCTGGGGGTTACTGAGATTTTAAACCTCAAGTGCACATATAGATACATTTGGTATCTATGGGAATGCCAACAAAACGCCACATCCTTTTACACCGAGAAGGAAAACAAAGCATTCACTACCATGCTAAAGAGTTTCTTTGTGGCTTTCTGCATTTCAAATAAACTTCAAAATCCAGAATTAAAACATATTTTTCAACCTGGACCCTAATTTCCCATGTTTTCGTGTCTAAGTGACTAATGGGAACTACAGTTTTGAAATTGGTACAGTTTTGAAAGGGTGCAGTGACCAGGCTGTAATGTAAACACTCAGGGGATGTTCACATCATCAATTTACGTTCATTGTAATTGCTTGTTTTTGCAGCTGTCAGATTGTTAATGAAAGGATCCCTACGGGGATAGATCATTTTGTTTAAGAGTGAAATCTTTTTTATTTAACCAAAAACAGCCCTGAAATAGCTATAGTCAAATTCAGTATTGAAATATTTTCCTCAAGCAAATTAAAACTCAAGGAATCCATCTTGGTTTGTCTTTTCGCTGCCTTCACAATCTCCCACGCTGGTTTGATTGAAGTAAACCCTTAATTCACCCAGTAAGATGTAAAATTTTGTTGGCTCTATACACTCATAAAGTGCTCTTTATTTAATGGATTCTGGTGGGTTTGGAAATGGCAATTTTGGGCCTTTTTCTGGTTGAAAAAAAGATTTTACACCTTATCCAGACAATGTTACATTGTTTGGTCACTGGTGGGAAAAAAGCTGTAAACATCCAAGGACCTCTAGTTCTGTTATATCACACCACCAAAATATTGGCTAATCAGCACCGGGTAATGATAGCACTACTATACCTTCTAAAAATGGTGCATAGAATTCACAAAAAAATGATGCTAGTCTAAAACATCATAGTGTTTATGGCTGTAAAGCACTGATATTATGATAAATAATCCTATCTAAATTAAGTATACTAGTGCCTCTTATGTGAATTGAAAAACAAAACAGCACTTTTCCACCATTTAGGCCTAAAAGTTCGAAGAAAGGACTGCCTTCCCCCTCAATGACCACACTCCCTTACAATGACCAAACACTGACTGTATCTACACTAAGATTGGGCTTTATATGGGTACCAAGGTGCCCTCTCCCATCTGCCATCTGTGGCTCTTATGGCCCTGGGGCCCTCTCTTCCAGGCCCTGTTCCTGGATGGTAAATCAAGGCACCCTGTCCCCATTCCTTCCAGGGTACCAGCCCTTAAGCAGTGATCAGCAATGCACTAGAACCACATAGCTTTTTGTGTCTAAACATTCAGAGAAAGAGAAGACCCTTAAAGGCTTTGTTTACCCTTTCCAAGGTTTTGATAGCTACTTTTTATATAATTTGAGAAACCCAATCTTTGAAAACGTAATCCACCAGGGTTGACCCAGGCAGTCCATTCAGGTGTTTTTCTTG
>NW_024612208.1:0-1756 GCF_008729295.1 Plectropomus leopardus
CTCCTCCTCCTCCTGCTCTCTGCTCCTCCTCTCCTCACTTCAACCATCTATATGAATCCATCACTGTCACTTTATCAGCAGAAAACATCATCTGCAATTATCGTTTTATCTTTGCACCTCTCGTCTGCGCTTTTTTTATCTTTAAAAGGTGAGTCTCAGGCGAGTCCCGGGCTGAGTCCCAGTCCAGGGCTGAGTCCCGGGCTGAGTCCCGGTCCAGGGCTGAGTCCCGGGCTGAGTCCCGGGCTCACAGTCGAGTCCTGAACAGGATCTGCTGAGTTTCTATTGTTGTCTGACTCAGCTGACTGCAGATCAGCCGGCTCTGTTGTGGCGAGGCCGCGGCTGAACGCCGTGATGTTTGTGGACGCTGCAGCATTGTGCTCTGTGATTGGTCAGAGGGCCGCAGGCTCACCAGAATCCACAGGGATTAACCCAGTCACACCAGTGCACTATTTTCAGACCCAGCTGAACAACAGTCCTCCCAAAATACACAAACATCTGACACACTGCTGCAAAACACAGCAGAGTACTGCAAGACACAGCAGAGTACTTCAGAGAAGATGGAGTACTTTACTAACATGTTAAGGTACTTCCAGACACAGACTAGTACCTCTCTTACTTTGGTACATTATTTTATTTTGAAACATACTTAAATCAAACTCCTTGTTGCCATGGCAGCAGCTCTGATTTAAAACTGATCAAATGTATTAAATCGTTGGTCACATGACTGTTTTTCCTTCTGTTGGTGGCAGGGGGCGTGGCTTCGATGTGGGGGCGTGGCCTCAGGGCGCGGTGATGCTTCAGTAATCAGCTGTAACACAGTCAGCTGAGGAACAGCTGATAAGAAGCTGAAAACACCAGGTGACCTCTGACCCTCAGACTCTGCTGTGTTTACACTCAGACACAAACCCGCCAGAGTCCAGATCAGATCGGATCCCTTTAGGCCGCTTTGTGTTCATGTTCGGCTCCTCCAAGCAGCTTAAAATCTGCTTTTATACATATTATATATCATAAACATAAGCATATAATGATTATTCAGTGCATGTTTGTCTGTTGACTATTTCTGTATTTACACAGTTTGTTTGGTTTAGAACTTACACAACACTTGTTTTGTATCTGGATGTTTTATTTCTATTTCTGTTTTTATTCCTAATATATCCTCCTGTATATATGTGATACACTGTTACAGATGTAGCCGTCTGTACATTCACTAGTCCAGCTCACTTTCTGTGCATTAATGTGTTATCTGTAAATATAAAACAACTTCCACAAACAAAAAATATACATATATATACTAAAAAAAGACTTAGAAAATAAAAAATGCAGAAATATTCTACAAATAAAAAATATCTGTGTGCACATTTATTTACTTAAATAAGAAAAAACATTTGCGAATATCTTTCTAATGTTTACAGCTTTCAGTCAATCGCTGCCACATTAATACATGTGTAATAATGATAAAACATGTTTTTGTTAATGTGTAATCTGTAATTATAAAGAACAACATCTGTAAACTCACTTTGCAAATATAAAATAGATCTGCAAATACATACATTAAAAAAGAAAAACCAGTGAGCATTAAATGCAAATACAAAAGGGCAGAACTGAGATGTTCAAACCTTTCCTTTTCTTATTTCTCTATTTTATTTTAATCTTTATTCCTACAAACCCAAAATATGAAAAAAAAATTTTGGTGGGGGGGTTCTGTTCAAATGTTGCTAATGTTAGAAAGATATTTTCAAATGTTTTTATTTTAGTT
>NW_024612209.1:0-3732 GCF_008729295.1 Plectropomus leopardus
TTTTTTTATAGATTTACTTATTTAATAATATTTTTGTCATTTTTTGCCCTCCAAAGAAATGACCCTCAGAAAGATAATTCACCCGTGACTACATAAGAAAGAGAAAAATGCGGCCTCTGACCTTGCCTGTCGGCTTCCTTCAGGGTCACGGCGTACTGAGATCTCTCTGTCAGTCCACTGAGGAACATCGTGACCAGCTCGGCCATGTCCGCCGCCGTGCTTCCACTCAGAGTGAAGTCTCCTTTCAGCGTCACCAGGCTCACCATCTGACCAGACGCTTTCCCGTCCCTGCGTCACAACACAAGTATCACCGCACTGTTTCAGTAACTGACTGGCTCACACGTCACTGCCTCCCTCTCCGACTCGGCGTCTACCTGACGGTGTTGACGCCGGTGACTTCGGGGAAGGAGAGCTCCAGCAGCCTCTTCTCTCTCTCGTCCAGGAAAGTGATACCAGTCCAGTTTATGGCCACAATGAACTTGCTCTTTGGCAGCGGCGGACCTGAAAAAAAAATCCAGAATGAACAAACCCAATAAAAAAATTACTTATGGGAGATATGGAGGGAATTATGAAATATATTGCTGTCCAAACTGCTGTTTAAATTCTATTAGATGTTACAGTGAAATCACGGTCTGTGTAATTACCAGCGTACTGTCAATTAGGCAATTTTACCAGGGAACTAAATAAATTTCATGGCAAATTTGATCTATTATAGAAAATAAAAGTGATTCAGACGGTTCTTATTAAACAGCTGGGATGCACCGTTTTGCTGATCAGTTGTTCAAGAAGAAATGGGAGGAAAGAAATGTTGTTCCTGTCCCACTTATTCTCTCTCAATCAACTGCTTTGCTCGAGTCTTAACCCCAGCGGTGTCTATAAATAGCTTTGAATATTCCAGTTTGACATAGATACAAAACACGGCAGCAGTTAATTGCTCAGAAGGGGGGTCGGTTAAAAAACAGCTTCACTGCTGATCATTAGAAGTGTTTGTCTCTGCATTTTTGATGTCAGTGTTAAACTGTACATGTGTCATGCTCTGTGTGTGATACTGTTTTTATTTTTTAAAGAACTGAACCGATTGACCCTAAGTTGGTTTTTAATAACTTCAAAGCTTATTCATGAACACATTTATCATCGAGAGTAAAGTCAATTCTGTGCTGCAAACATTTGATTTTCAGCATCAAAGAAAGGGAAATAATCCTACTTCTTCTGATGCAAGATTTACAAGTTTAGATACTTTAAATATGTTTGCTTATGACAGAGATAGAGTAAACTACTGAATTTACTTTTTAGATGTAGCTTATTCTGCAATACATTCTCCATTCAGTCTAAAATAATTAGTGATTTAGTAATTCTCTAATAATGTAATCTGGTCACTTGTATAACTTTTAAAGTCAAATTCAATGCTTTTCAACAACAGCAGATACAATCTAAAAAATCCCCAAAAAATGATGAAACTATTTCTTTGATAGAGAAGAAAAACAGTCTATTGAGTCCTGCTGTGGAAAACAAAACTTTGCTTTTTTGTTATTTTGTCCAGCGCTGCCAGTCTAAACTTCAATTCCAACGATACCTTTGCCATAAATACCCAATCAGAAAACTGATCAAGCATACTCATAAAGCTAATAAGACAATTATTAAAAACAGCTTGTCCAAAGCCAAGATGTTGAAAAACAAAAGTGCAAGACTTACACGCGTCTACAAACCTACATGCTTAAGACGACTCTTGTGGTTAGTTTATAGAAATACAAACAACCCAAAGAGTTTTCCCCCCAGTGTGAAATCATGCCTGAAAATGTACCTTGCGAGCAACCACGACTAAAGACTACCAAAAAAATGACAGATGCCAGCGTCTATAGCTAGCAGCTTAATGTACTTTAAACTCAAAGCAAAACTCCTTTTTCAATCTGTTATTGTCCAACACCAAGTTAATCAAAGAAATACACACTATTTAACATTTAATATGTGGCTTTGCATGACAATTTTCCATCAGCCTTGCACACGCCAACTTCAAATATAATTCCTCACAAATAAAATAGCAGATTTATGGTAAATTTAAGGCAATTTATGAACTTAATTTCCTTGATTTTTTATTTTAAGACCATTTCAGACTTCATTTGAGCCGCAGGAACCCTGTGAAATGCATTATACCTTTAACCATTTTAACTTTAACCGTTTAAGTTCCAATTCAGCACATTAACACGCTGTCTTTCCTTTTTATCTATGCATGTAAACAGCCTTATATATTATCATGACACTGTTATTAGAGGTTTTGGGGATTTAAATTAACGTAATTATCATGATTTGTCAAATTTTAAAATATTTAAATACGTAACTACAGAGAGGCGAAACATGTCAAAAAGATGCCTACCTGACAGTTTGACCACTTCAAAGAACCTGGAGAAGAACATGGGCCACTTCTCTCGTGCGTAGTCGACCATCTCGGCCTTCACTGAGTCCGCCTTCTGTCTTGAACTCAAAAATGAACTCTGGTGTGGATTTGGAAAAAATTAGAAACTTTAAATCTGCTCTGTCCATTTGTGTTCATGCTGCACCTGCTGGTGTGTGCTGTGACTGACCTGAGCGTGAGCCGTGCTGACCATCTGCACCCATTTAGCCTCCGACTTGGCCTCCAGCAGAGAGTTGTTGATGCATTCCTGAACAGCTTCCTTCACATGTTCTGGACTGCTATCTGAGCCGTGCTGCACGTATAAATGTTTCGCAGCAAACTCAATAAAATCATCCTCCTGTGAATGTAAAATGTAGAAAAATGAGTCACATTTATATGTGAGGAATGTACTGTATATTGCAGGAAGAAGATAATCATTCGGATATGAGCCCACCTTTTCACTCTGGTACTCCCCAAACTTCAGACCGTGGATGATCTGTTTGTAGATGAGGTCTGTGCTGATGGTGTCCTCTTTGCAGTCGTGCCACGGGGTGAAGACCTCCTTTCGGAAGAAGAGACGCCATGGAGCGTGTTGTTCCTGTCCTCCTCGTCTCTTTACCTCCTGCTCACACTGGGAAATGGCATCCATCACGTGCTCACGGCCGCTGCCCAGAGCCCACACCTACAGGACGGGTCGGCACGTGAAGGTACCAAGACACTATTAAATCGCTAAAAATACATTTCTAAATATTAAGTGTTAAAAAAGGTGTGATGGTTCAGTAACTCAGTGTGCAAATTACAGCTTGGACCCCTGAAAATGGTCTATATTTTATTTATGTCTATATATGTATGTTATTAAAGTTTATTTGTATGTTGTACAGTGATGAGTAGCACAAACAATGCAACTCAGAAACGCTGCGCTCACAAACTTACTCGATACATTGAAACTGTGATTCTGCTCCACTTCTGCATATTTTAAAAGCCCCATTAATGTTCATATTGTCCAATAAATATAAATTAGTTCATCTACAACATGTCATTAGTGACTTATTAAATGATAAAATTGTAAATCCTAAAGTGGTACTTGAGGCAAAACAAACAAACAAAAATGGGGTGAAAATGTTTTTTTTTTTTTTGGGAATATATCCATGTAGAAAAAGCTCAAAAACAAATTCTTCTGTCAGATCCCTGTGTTGAAAGATTCCCATAACAGTCAAAGTCATTTAAATAATAAGAGTCATTTTTGCACCAGAAACCTGCACAAAGCTTTTCACTTTTGCATTTAAACATTTTTTTAACTGGCTTTGTACTGAGCTTTGCAGATGTAAAGTAGGCATGGTTTG
>NW_024612210.1:0-1958 GCF_008729295.1 Plectropomus leopardus
TTTCTAGACTGTAGGACATTTCCAGAATTTTAAGATATTTTTAGAATTTTAGGGCTATTCTAAGATTTTAGGATGTTTTTAGATTGTAGGACATTTATAGGATTTTAGGACATTTTTAGGATTTAAAGATATTTTGGAAAAATTTTAGGACATTTCTCAGATTTTAGGACATTTTTAGATTGTAGGACATTTTTAGGAATTTAGGACATTTCTCAGATTTTAGAAGGTTTCCAGATAGCAGGTTGCCTCGTGCATTTTAAAACATTTCTAGGATTTTAGGATGTTTCTAGGATTGTGGGATGTTTCTGAGACTTTAGGATGTTCCTAGGATTTTAAGATGTTTCTGGGATTTCAGGCGATTTCAGAGATTTTTGGACATTTGTGGGGTTTTAGGACATATCTAGGATTTTAGGACATTAGGGGATCCTCCACTGGCACTTTCTTTAATAAACAAGCTCTATTTTGATGCTGTTTTATTCACTCTGGCACCTTATGGTTACTGAAAGCACAAAAAAAAATCCTAGTGTGAATCACTTTATTTTAACTGTGAATTAAAAAACAGGCTGGGGGGCCACCTGGCACCCCATCAGGGGCCAGATTTGGCCCGTGGGCCATCAGTTGAGTATCCCTGCTGTCTGCAGTAAAGGCAGACTGGTGCAGATTCCCTCGCTCGCTGCACGGATGAATTTCACTCCCACGTCGCTCAGTGACCTCCGTCGCCGCGCTCTCCCAGCTGTATTTAGGCTGCAGGCCATCCATTCATCTCTACTGAGAGATGAGTTTCCTGTGCACAAATGTTTCGTTTTTTTATGGCAGAATAAACAACATGCAGAGTAAATCATCATAAATGGGGCGGCGTGCACATGCAGGAGGTCCCGTCGGTCCCTCACAGTGACGCTCGGTGTTTTTATTCAGGCTTCTTTAAATCATAAATGTTTACTGCATCTGCAAACAAAACGTCTCACACCAAAGAAAAATGCTTCCGCTGCCGTTTCCCGAATATAATCTCATATGACTGATTCTCCCTTTAATTAAAAAAACATGCAGCAATAATAAAGAGATTCCTGGACACGTAACAGACTCAGAAAATGCTGTCTGAGTCGAAAAATAAATATTATAAATTCAGTTTCTCACTAGAAACAATTTTTCCTGATAACGGCATTAAACAAACATTAAATCAAATTAAAAACTCCCCACATTTCTGTCCAATGAGACTTATTAAAAAAAGAAATTAAGGGACATTTGTGGAACATTAAACTGATTCACCTGTTTTAATAAAGCAGACGTACTGACCCCCAGAGTTTGTCCTACATGTTAAATCAGCAAAAAGGATAAAAAACACAGTTTTTGTTTGAATTTTATTTCACCAGCTTTTTCACACTGAAGTGAGGGATAAGTGTTTTTCATGCGAGCTGTTGCTAAGCAGCAGACGGAGTTTAAACATGAGCTGCAGACAAATATCAAGCAGACATGAACAAAGGCTTCAGAGAGGAAACAAAGCAAACGAAAAACTTCCCACAAAAGCGCCGAATTACGCAGCAGACCGACATCAAAGCTGCCGAAAACCCTTAAATATCAGCTCGCAATTAAATACCTCTTTACAGTCTGACACAAAATCCATAATTATTATTTAAAATGATGTTTTTGTAGAGACAATAAAACACAGGAAGATGCAGCCTGTCTGCTTCACATCATGTGCTTATAGACAAAAACTATTTTTCTTTTTTTTTTTATTCTTTTTTTAATTTTTCAGGTAATCTTCTTGTACTTTTTAATAACTTTTTTTATTGGTAATTTTAGAGTTGTTCTTTTAGTGCTCGTTGCCTTCTTCCTATGTTTAAGCGTTACAGAAGGTGTAATGCTGAGAAACATTTTACAAGAAATTGCAAGAAGAAATTTGTAGAATTATTTTAAGAAGCTAGGGAAAAACTATTTATAGCTAATTATCACAATTACAT
>NW_024612211.1:0-1073 GCF_008729295.1 Plectropomus leopardus
GGACAGTGTGATCTGTGGATTATCACTTGGATGTGTCTGCTGTGTATGTAATGTCATTTGATATAAAGTAATCATTTATTGCTGCACGACAGACAGTATGCCGTAACGCTGACATGGAAGCAGAAATCTCAGAGATGGAAATCCCAAACTATTCGGCATGGCCGAAATAAGCGAGGAAGAGCTGTTTTGGTGGTGTTGATTTGTAATTTTGAAGAAGTGACTCTTTGGTCGGATACTTTATTGATGTTTCTGAGACCTAGCAGCTTGCTTATCTTAAAGTTATGTTTTAGCTTCCGGCTTGTGGTGTCCTGTGGAAACTCGCCACACCGCGTGGCTCATATTGTGCAGCTTCTTACATCACTTATTGGATTGCAGCCGTAGCCTGCAGGCAGACACTCAGTAAGTCCTTGATGACCAAACCTCAGTCTGCTGCTTTGATATTCATTATTGAGAACTTGCTGTGAACTCACACATTCTCCGCGGTTGTGCTTTTAGAGGCAACCAGAGTGCTTTTTTTTTTTTTTTTTTTTTTTAAACAGTTGTTTTTTGACCTTGCGTCTTCCATCTTAACTTGACTATAGATCAGAGGGTGGAAAATGGGGCCATTAGATATAAAAAATGATCGCAAAATTATATGTTAAACCTCTGTGTTGAATTTTTGTAGTTTAACTAAATTTAACATAAATGCTAAATTAATTTATTTTTCGTGAGCCACTTTCCCGGCATATTTAAACATATCAGAATCAAGCTCTGTACAAACCTAATTTCAAAATGAAGATGCTTATGTGATTCACACAATGTTACCCTGTTGACATATATCAGAGCTACGTAATGTCGTCAGCTACAGGAAATAACATTTGTCGTTGTGTGACGTCACTTAGACACAGAAAATTGCTGTAACAATTCTATTACACAAAACAAATTCCATGACATTCCCAAAACCTTCAAGTGTTTTTTACCCTTTGGAACCTGCATTGACTTACATTTTCTTGTGCTACATTCAGATGCTTTTTAAAGGTATTTCGAGCGCCAAGCAAACTGGTTTGATTCCTTTTGAAAGTATCGGAAAAAAG
>NW_024612212.1:0-2893 GCF_008729295.1 Plectropomus leopardus
GAAGGGTTAAATCAAGACATACAAATTAGGTTAAATATTTTGGAAAAGTTTCGAAAACAAACCAAACCAATCTAGATATATAAATAGCACTACAAATAAGAGAAAATGTATGTTTTCTTAATTTTGGGTTTAACTGTTCCTTTAGTTTAGGCACTTTGTGCGTTTGAGTCACGCAATGAAAGTCTTGGTTGCCGTGGTTTCACACGGACAGTTTGTGAGACAAAGAAAGAGAGTAAGAAGGACCAGCATGCACTTAAAAAGTATTTCTGCACAGCACAGCACAGTGGATGAAACTACAGTAAATATTTCTCTTATATAGTGTAAAGTAGGGCAGAAACATAATCATAAACTCTGCTCAAAATTTCCTTCCAGCTTCATCAAAACTAATCACGGACTTAACTTCAGAAGATTATTTTTAATCTGGCCTAACAAAGAGGCTTTTTGTCAGCGACCTCTTGGATGGATTGGATATTGAACTGCACGCATGACGAAGCGCTCAGGCTAAATTTCTCCACACAGATAGCAGCGCTCTGCGGAGAAGAGGCGCTGCTGAGGCTCAGAGGGATGTTTGACTCACCGTTTCCTCAAAATATCGAACACGAGCACATTCAGTACCCACCATCCCTCTCCCAGAGGAATTAACACTAATTTCACAGAAATTCCCCCGTGAATGTCGTCCTTGAAACACGGCCTCTTTTCAAAACCTTCAGCATACATCCACATGTCAAAGCATATTATTTCCATATGTCTGGATCTGTGTGTTTCATGTATGATTTGCTGTAAAGGAAAAAAAAAAGAGGAGAGAAAACACCCCGTAATGCTTGACTTGACGCTCCTCTCCACCAGGGAATGAACTATCTCCACAACAGCTACATTGGCTGCCATGGAAATCTGAAGTCATCTAATTGCGTGGTGGACAGTCGATTTGTTTTGAAAATCACGGATTACGGCTTGGCCAGCTTCCGCTCGTCATGCGAAAACGATGACTCGCACGCACTCTATGCAAGTAAGTGGAGTTCATGTGCTCGGTCACCGAATCTTTTCATTAACAAAAAACATCAGCTTCTGTTGTGTTGCAGACATTTTATGAGTGTTTGTGTTTCTTGGTTTCTCAGAGAAGCTTTGGACGGCTCCCGAGCTGCTCATATACGACCGCCATCCTCCTCAAGGGACCCAGAAGGGGGACGTGTACAGTTTTGGCATCATACTGCAGGAAATCGCCCTGAGGAATGGACCTTTCTATGTGGAGGGCATGGACCTCAGCCCCAAAGGTAAGCACAGATGTCCTTTATCTCCCTAAACTAACATTTCACATGAAGGGCCCTGACACATCAGGTGACGGTCGGTCATCAGTCAGTGTCGGACCACTGGTGAGTGCCCACTGCTCTCGTTTTTGCGTCCTGCACTGTTGGCGCTGATAGAGCTTTGCCAGCTTTGTCAACATTAATCCAACAAAAACCAACAAGTACACAGAACACAAACAAGGTGTACAGGAAAAAATGAAATAAGTTGATAAATTGTACTTAACTTAGCGTAACAATATTTGGTGATTCAATCAAATATGGCATTGCTTATATCAAATAAGAAATATTCACCCACCGTGTTGGTTTACTCATCTGCTTGGACAGACTGAAGGCGATCGACCTTGAGAGATTGAATTCACTCAAAAACACTGACTTAAGACAATTCTTATTACTGCAAGAGCCAAGGGAATTTTGGATAAACTGTCCATCCATCTGAATTATTTTAAAACACCAGGATCTGGAAGTACACTTAATTCAAGTTCAGGCAAGGTCACAAAATAATTATCAGACATGTCTTTAAAAATGTGTGTTTAAGAAGAAATAAATGCATACAAACTTTCCAAAATGATGATCCAAACACATCACAAGCTGGAATAACATTTATAGGATCTTAAGCTTTACAGCCGTCTTGATGTATTGCGACGTATCGTATGTGCCGGACGTTTGACAAACTGTTATAAAATAAACAATAAAAATAAATAAATAAATAAATAAATATTTCTGAAAACTCAAACAAGGACAGAACAGACTGAAGTTCACATAATAGGAACTTCATTCACGGGCTTTTCACTGACAATTCAAAGGTCGGGTCAGACCGCTAAATTGCGGCCCCGCAGCTACGAACACAAACAAAGAACACATGTTGGCCAGATGTCAAAGTCGCACATCAGACACACAAAACATGTCAAAGGCACACACGAAATACATCTCATATCTGGGACACGAAAATATGAGAAACAACCCAAACAAAAGACTGAAAAGTTGAATAAATAATAAGAATAAAATAAAATAAAAAGTCATCAGTATCAGACAGAAATGAGCCCACAGCATCAGCAGTCCACCTGAAGTCAGCGATGTGCAACAACAAGTTTCCTGTAAGGTAGATTGCAGAAGGATTGTGTAATGCTTGGAAAGGAAAGTGACATTTTTTAGGAGTAAATAAAGCAAAGAACACGAGGAGAGAAAGAAAGCTGATACCCTGGGGACAAGGAAAAGCAACGCTGTCACCAAAATGAACTTGGCAGATTTGTGGCAGAAAACAAACTCTGGAAAAGAAACACTATTTGCACTTACCCAACCTTAAATACATGCTGCTGATCCATTATGAGTAGAGTTGCATATAGTAAGCACATTCCTTGATTGATTATTGGTAAAATAATGATCTATTAATCAATTAACCATTGTTTTAAAAAACATGAACAACAGAAAATCTTTGCTTATTTCAAACAATAGCAAATATGTTTTTTCCTTAATTAAAGCTCACAGTAACATATTGCATATACTTTGATTACACTGCATAGCCTGGATTCATTGATAGAATTTCACATATTCTCTTAGATTCTTAACGGATTAATCGATCATCAATAATT
>NW_024612213.1:0-1442 GCF_008729295.1 Plectropomus leopardus
GAGAAAAGCATACCTCAGGGATTTATACAATTTTGTGACACATTAAGTAATAGTTTAGTGAATTATGTTCTCAGACTGATGTAAGAGGAAAAGGTCTCTTGCATGTCAGCATATCTGCTGTAGTCACCGCTCACAAAATTTCAAAGGAGAAAAATTGGACAGCTGATTTGATGTTTTCAGTGCCAGAGTGTGAAAAAGCAGAATGATTTGTCGCATATGATTGTGGTGCTGGTGAGAACACAGTGATTGGAGGGTCTGTTGTGTTAGCTTCTCTGAAGAGGCTGCACCTGGCCACTTGAATTGGCCGGGCTTGAGGAGAGACACACAGAGAAGGAAAGCAGGATCAAACGCTGAATGATAAAATCACAGAAGGTTGGGGAGGTGTTCCCTTGAGAGGTTAGTGGGTTAGATGTGTGTATTGAGCATCTATGCGTGTGCGCTTGTATGCTTGTCATGCTGTTCCTGTTTTATATAACCCTGCGGTGCAGAAGTTAATCATCATCACACCTCACCAGCTGTTTTGATGTCATTCAGGTTTACTTGTCTCCAACATCTTGACGCAACAGCTCCATTAGTCCACAAATGGAAAGCTGTTGGACACATGTTGTTTTGCTGTTCAGCAGAGATTGACCAGCATTCCTCTTGAAAATGACTTTGCAACAGTTGCAGCAGTTCAATTAAATGTGGCTGCTAGTTTCCGTCTGTTCCTCTGTGCAGTTAAAATCAGTGAAGCATGGCTAATGCCGAATTTGATTGTAATTTACATTTGTTCCTCTGCCAGCAATAACCGTGGGTGTTAACATTGACTAAATGAGGTGAGGCTCACTTGTTAAGGTGAAATGAGTTATTCAGGAACTTTACCTTTGTCTGTCTCCACCATCAGCTTAATCAAGAATAATTTAGCACAACAATCATCATGGGTAAAACTGTTAGATACAGGGAATAGGTTTTATTGTGTTCAACTGCAGATCAAGGCAATGGCCTCTTTTCAACAACAGACTGGGATTAAGTGATTACAAAAGAAAATTTATTTGACTCATCTTGACCAGAGTGCTCCTCAAACTTGTGTGCAATGTGGGACTGGAGGCAGCAACAACGTATTCTACTTTCATGATGTGTTTTTGTGATTTCTCGTTATTAAATCAGAGAAATGCATCCCTTTTATTTGTCCTATTCGGATATACTACAATATTAAAGCGGTATTATTAAAGCACGACTACACAGCATAACCACATCACCAAAACTTGGTGTGAAAAACAGGAATATAATGACACACATGTTTGAACTGTTGAAATTCACGCAATTTGCTATTAACCTTTTGAAACTGGGATTGACATCACTTTTCTTGTGCTGCGTTCAGCAGTATTTAAACCTTTGATCCCAGGGCAAATTGATTTAATTTCTTCCTCAAAGACATGGGGCAAAAAGCAACTTAAAAAAAA
>NW_024612214.1:0-1086 GCF_008729295.1 Plectropomus leopardus
GCAAATGAGTCAAAAATCTGCTGAGCGTGTACTGTTACTACTAACACGATATTTTGCATCTTACTCTAGTAGTACCTCTAGTACTGCAACAATCAGGGGTGTTTCTAGGGTTTTAGATCATTTAAACAAAATTTAGTCAAGTATTCTTGAAACGCTGGGGACGGATTTTTTTAAATGTTAAATGGGAATACAACTTTAAATGGCTGTATTTTGTATTTATTTTAAAGCTGATTTTTAAAGAAAAACTGGGCCACAGCTTTGAAATTTTAGGGGAACAAAAAATCTACAAAATGTTTGGTGATTTTTAAAAGCATTTGGTGATTTTTATTCTCTAAATGTTTTTTGCTTTTTTTATATTTATTTTAGCTGATTGTTTTTTTTTTATAAGAAAACTTATGTTTTCTGTAAAAAAAAATATATTTTTGGTAATTGTTCTCTCCTTTGATTTTTTTGGTGAGTTTTACTCTTTCAAAATTTTTGGGTCAGCGTTTAACCCTAATTTTTTGTTTTTTAAACAAAACATGCCTTCCAAATATACAGGCCTGTGGGTTTGAAACGCACATTTTCTTTAAAAAATGTCAGGAGTTTTTTTCTCCTTAAATTTTTGCTTGCTGATTTTAAAAATCTTTTGTCAGTAGTATTTCTTTACAGTGTGAGACAGAAGTACTCTGTTGTGACATGCAGCTGTACACCACATACCTGTCTCATGTCTGTCTCTGTCCTCCAGCTCTCTGTCTGCGTCTCTCAGCTTTTCTCTCTTTCTCAGCTGCATTGTTTCTGCGGCCACACCTTTTTTTATCTGGAAAATGATCAAAATGAGCGTTTTAAGGTTTGGTGAGGTTTAAAAAAACTTGACTGTGTGTCTCACATGAATAAAAACAGAGGGGTGTGTCGTCTTTTTATGACTGAAAGGTTTATGGTTTGTAGAAAAAATATGCAAATATAAAAACTTGTTTTCCCTCTCAGGCCAGTCCGGTCTGGTCCTCGTGTGTCGTCTCCAGTTTCAGCAGTCGACCTCCATCCAAAGGTGAACCTTAAACTCACCACAGCTACATCTGTATTCTGTAACCTGCGCACGAGACAACG
>NW_024612215.1:0-2190 GCF_008729295.1 Plectropomus leopardus
TTTTGGTGTTGCTAGGGAACAGAGTCTCTTAGCGCTGTTCACGTCGGTTCTTAAATGGTGACGCAACTCGGTCGCCTTGGCAACAAAAAGCCTGAGTTTATGAACGTTTTGTATTAATGGTCCGCTATATTTAACATTTTAACCTATATTTACATGAATTTATAACTAATAAACACTTACAACCTCATTATAAAACCATAGCGTATATTTTCATCTAAAGTTTGTCAATTAATCAAGCTGGAAGCTATAGAAGGAGCTGTCATTTTGTGAATAATGGAACAAATATTTTTCGTTTTAGGGACTGTTGGTTATTTATGAGAATGAAGGGGATTATGCAAAACGGGGGAGACACTTTAAATAATGATCTAGGCGCTGGGTAGGCAGTTATGTCTTTTTATTTGGCTTAGAGGAGGGACATTCAACTTTAAATTGTCATATTTAGTGGGGTAGTGGAGTTTATCAAAAATATGAAAATTTATCATAGCCAAAAACTGTTAAATATTAATATGTATGGTGGAGGAAAGGTCATGCATTTCCCCTCAGTCAGTCAGGGAGGCTCAAGGAAAAATATTTGTTACTACAAGGTAGGGTCATGATACATTAAAAAAAAATAAGAAGGCACATTGCAGCCACCCCCGATATATAAAAGTGCAGCCTCTTTAAGGATATAATTGCAATTCATAGTAACTTTTTCACTTTTAATCTCCTTATTTGAATTATTGCCCTGCATCTCAGCCAGCATTGCAATTTGAGATAAAAAGAAACGATCCTCTTTCCTATATTTAACTAAAATTTTTAAGAAAGGCCTCATCTCTGAAATGTTATTGTTTTTTATGACATCTAATGCAAGTCTGTCTATCTTGGAAGAGGGATCCCTCCTTAGTAGTTCTTTCTGAGGTTTCAACCTCAAAAAACACTCAAAACTAAAAAAAAAAACCCTTTGCCCCACTGTCTATTAAAGCCATCACCACCTAGACTGAAAATGTATAATTGTATTTCTTTCTTGCTGTTCAGCAAAGTATTATGTAACATATGTGCATTATTTCATGATGGGCATGTGCAACTGATGAATGAAGGTATTTGCTGTTTTTAATTGTTGTATTTTTACTGTGTATGCAAATTTCCCACTGGGACAACAAAGTCTAATCAAATCTAATCTGACCCTTACTGGTAAACTCCATTTGTATCAAAGGTTTTCTGTTTAAAGTCCAGTCCAAGATGATCAAGCAATGTTACTTCAGTAGTACTATACTACACTTTACTATATGTTAAATTTTTAGAGTGCCCCTTAAATTGAAAAACACATGAACAGCAACTGTCTCTAGAAACAGACTTCCTACATGTAACTATATTTCATAACTCCTTTCACCCTCTAAATCCCACTAAAGTGTCAAGCGGGACATCCTTCCTCTCTGCCTTTAAACAAGCCTGTCCGGGATAGATCTGACACTGGTTTCAAATATTTGAACACGCCAAGAAACACTCAATCAAACAATAGCCAGGACCATTGCAAAATGACATCACCAGCAACGTAACATAAATCAAAAGTCCCTTACTAGTTCATATGAAGGGAAGATGAATTATGTCACCAGTATTCAGGCCAGATCTGAATTTATTTGATGTGTACTGTACACGGCTGCACACACATGCGCCTGGATGTACACATACACACTGGAGTGATGTCCATCTCGCCAGCTGTTTATGTCACTGTGGTTTATGAGGTGCTGCTTCACTCCAAATAGTATGTCGCTGTTAAAATAAATGTAAAATACCCTCTCTCTCCCTCGTCGTGTGCTCTTTGTTTCTCTCTCTTTTCCTAGAAGTGTGTGTGTAAATTTCATTAAACTGGTTCACGGGCTGGCAGCTTTCTAAAAACATCTACAGAAACGGTTTAGATTTCTTTGGCTGTTTCTCCGCCATTATTCTCCCCCTGCTCTTCTCTAATTGAGTCAGGTATTTACACAGAGACAAACAGAAAAGGAAAGATCTCTTTTTCCTGCAGACACGTTCACTGTGGGACCACCCTGGAGACAGCCTTACATAAACTTTAGTGACAACCTACACACATTTAATTGTCTGTTCCGGTTTATTCTTCTTTTGTTTCACAAAGACAAGATAATGTTTCTGTGTCTACATTTTTGCACATTTTTAAAAATCGACTTACTAAGCTGTTATTTCAGATTGTGTTAT
>NW_024612216.1:0-1010 GCF_008729295.1 Plectropomus leopardus
ACAAAAAAGGCATTCTATTCTGTTCTACTCTCCCTCTCCCCTCTGCCGCTGCTGTGCTGCTATCCAATTAACCATTTGTATGTTCCTCTGTCTGTTGCTTACTGAGTTAAGAGACCTTCTGCTTGTTTGTGACCAGCCCTCCAGCTCCTATCCTTTGTTCTAACTGTAAGCTAAATAGGGGCTAGTATCCTTAAAAAATGCAATTACAAGTTTAACCAACAGAAGTGTGGCGTTCCTCTGCATGTGCTGTTTGTTTTCTCATTCAGAGGCGACAGACTTAACAAGTGCAATCAGTGTCATGGGACACACCTGTACTCAGTGTGCCCAATGCACATAAGAGAGCAGCAGTCAGTCTGTGGCTGGCAGACCTCCTCCCTACACTTTTACTTTGTGTCTTTTGTTTCCTTTTGCTTTGTTTTTACAGAACACCCCCACAGCACATTTTCACTCATTCACTCCCCACTCTAAAGGTTTCTCCTATCTATTGGTGCAGTTTTTTGTTGTATTTCTACCATCATCTCTCAATAAAAGAGTGAATGTAAACATGATTAGTTTTGGGGTGTACAGCTTGCTAATGTTAAACAAATCAAGCTGCTGTTGCAGTGGTAAAATTGAACAAAAAACTACCAAGCCCTTCCTTGCTGAAGTCAACCTTTAAATGCCATTTCACAACAAGAGGGTATGGAATTCTTGTACAGTCCTGCAAAACATTCCTGCACAGGGAAAAATATTCTTACATTGATTTCCGCAGATTTTCTGGATAGGTTTCTGTTGTATGGACACAGGCACAATTTAGAAGGAATTTTCCTTCTTTGGAGGAACGAAAATGAAACACCACATCACAGAAAAAAAGGATCCAGTATGCATTATTGTTATATGGAAAATTTGCTTTCAGATTTTCTGTTTCTTTTTTTTTTTTTTTTTTTTTGCATGCAGTTTTTCCACATTGCATTCACATTGCACAACTAAAATATTGACTGAGATAAAAATCTGTTTTTCTGTTAATATCA
>NW_024612217.1:0-1016 GCF_008729295.1 Plectropomus leopardus
CAAAATTGCCACATCCTTCGCATGAATTTCACCAATGTTGTTAAATTGCTCTCACCTTTAATTCCAAGTGTTGTTAAAAGTCTTAAAAAGTCTTAAATCTTGCGTGTCTGCTAATAAAAAAATAAAAACAATGCATCATCTCTCTCACACACACACACACACACACACACACACACACACACACACACACACACGTCAGCAGGCTAAAGGTGGACGTTGTTAATGGACACTTCAGACTCTCACACTGCACATATTTTGTATTTCTCAGTTTTTTGCCGATAGGCTGTTAACATCAGTGCTGGGAAACACACATTTACACACCACAAACACACACACACACACACACACACACACACACACACATCCTGTGTT
The DNA here is from genome assembly GCF_008729295.1 of Plectropomus leopardus. NCBI lineage: Eukaryota > Metazoa > Chordata > Actinopteri > Perciformes > Serranidae > Plectropomus > Plectropomus leopardus. Next base: position 373 of record NW_024612217.1, read on the forward strand.
ATGTCCTTTCAGAAACAAGCAGCAGAGATGATAATCAGATCACACTCACACTGCATGACTCAGTGACCAAACACACAGAAGCAGAGAGAAAAGCTGTGTGTGTGTGTGTGTGTGTGTGTGTGTGTGTGTGTGTGTGTGTGTGTGTTTCCACTGAGGGGTTTTATGGTGTTTCACTGTGAAACACACAAACACACACACACACACACACACACACACACACACACACACACACACATCCTGTGTTATGTCCTTTCAGAAACAAGCAGCAGAGATGATAATCAGATCACACTCACACTGCATGACTCAGTGACCAAACACACAGAAGCAGAGAGAAAAGCTGTGTGTGTGTGTGTGTGTGTGTGTGTGTGTGTGTGTGTGTGTGTTTCCACTGAGGGGTTTTATGGTGTTTCACTGTGAAACACACAAACACACACACACACACACACACACTTGAGTTAATGCTACACCTGCACAAACGTCAAACAAACGTCATAAACAGTTAATTATTATTACAGATTAAACTGCTGGTTAAGTTATTAACTTGAAATCTGAATGTATTATTGTGAGAGGGGCCATTCTGCATTAAAAGTACTTTTACTTTTGGTAATTAAGTATATTTTAATGTTAATACTTAAATAATTTTT
>NW_024612218.1:0-1271 GCF_008729295.1 Plectropomus leopardus
CTGAACGCACATTCATCATTCTTTATGTGTGAATGATGGAAAGATCGCCCCTGAGCCAGAGAGGTTTATACTTGAATAAGATATGATTGCATTTGAAATGTGCACATCACCACATTCTTCATCTCCAGATCTTTTTTGGGGGGGGGATCAAAAGGACTTTGTCAACTAAAAGACCACAGTACATAGATGTGCCCACCATGTGAATTAGCTGGAAGCCTATGCTTTAAATAATGTGAAGAATATCGGTCTTTCAGAGATTCAAAACAACCTTGGAAAGATCTGCTTCTCCACATTCATTACTTTGCTGCCTCAGCTCTGTCTCTTTCCACTGAGGTTTATGTCATTCAGCTACACAATGGTTGCATCAGCACCGTAAGGTAAAGCAAAAGTAAGAACTAAATATTAACCAATAACTCATGAGTTTGTCAGATTTTTAAAAAATTGAAATTATTCTTGTTTTTGTATGGAAAATAATAATGATAGTTACAATAATATTACATATAGACTACACAAGTGAGTCCCTTGTCATAGTATTTTACATGAGGGCCTGCAAGTTGCCTCCAAGATGATGCCAAGCCAATCGAAAGAATAAATGTTGGAATTGTACATGGCTGCAAACCACAGATATGTTTTTGTATATGTATACAAAACATATAACATAATATATAACAACATATATATACACATACATATTTCAACTTTATGTTGTAACAATGCATGTGGGTAATACTGTATGTGTTAAGTTTTAAGCCCAAAAACAGCGGAAAAGGTCATGTTTTTGCAAAATTCCCAGTTTGGTTGCCTCAAACATGGCTGGAAATGTCCTGACGTGTCGTTAAAAATACCTGTTTTTTTGTCGCCACAAAAACAGCTGGAAATCCCCAACGTTTCATTAAAAAATACCCAGTTTTGTTTCCCAAATGCAACTGGATATATCCCGACTGGGTCAGTAAAATACATAAATTTTTTCAGTCACAAATATGGTTGAAAATGTGCCAATGAATCATTAAAAATACCTATTTTTTGATGACCAAACAGCTTCTAGTGTGGTTAGTTTGAGGCATAAAAACACTTGACTAGGGTTAAGAAAACATCATTTCCATTGTTTTTGTCAAAATACTCCAGTTTTGTTGCCACAAACATGGCTGGAAATGTCCAAGTGTGTTTTTAAAATACCTTTTCGTCACCACAAACATGGCTGAAAACATTATAACATGTTTAAACTACCCACTTATGGTGTTTGTTTTTACTTTTAATTTATGGTCTCAAAC
>NW_024612219.1:0-7612 GCF_008729295.1 Plectropomus leopardus
ATTCTCTACGTTTAGGTGCACAACATTCAGACAGCTCAGTTGATGTGCATTGTGTTGTGTATTGAAAAAATCAATATGACATCTGAAAGATTATTTTTTATGGTCTGTAGGAAAATAAAATTTATCTCTTATTATCAATAGAAACCTAAATGTTTTGCGTTCTCAGTTTGTATTTTGCTCATTTTTCAGTGAACTTCAGGTGAGACATGACGAGGTGGATCGTGTTGCTGTCTGCGTGTCTACATGTCATCTCTGCGTCATTCGATTACCTTTATGAAGAGCACTCCTTCATGGGTAAGAAAACTTATTTATGATCATTTCATGAGTTTATTGCACGATGTACGGAGCTCTTTTGTCCCTGATTTCGTCCTCAGACCCGGAGGACGTGCTGAGTGTGAGTATTCCTCTGGAGGAGCCACAGCGTCCTCTGCTGGGAGCCTCCATCCTGCTTCCCTGTTACTTTGAGGTGAGTCTTTCTAAGCTTTTTTAGTAAATGTCAGTTGGCTGAAAGACAGTATATTCTCCACTTTATTTTCCATATAATTTATATAATAACTTGTATTCTTAGATAGTGGATTAGTCCACTGAAAGTATTTGTCCCTGAATTATCTTCCATGTGCAACTGATGTAAAATTTTATTAACTGTTGAGTTTGCGCCTCATTTTTTTTAACTATTTTATGTTGTTTCTTTTACTATTTATATTGTGTTTTTGCCCACTTATCTTGTACACACATTACCTCTCTGGCACCTGAATGAATGGGTTTAATTTCTTTCAAAACATGGGAAGAGGGGGGGCACTTCATAAAACTTTGCCCCAAAGTTGGCAAGAAATTTTTTTTAAAAAAAGGTTACAAGACAATTACCTGAAAATAAGTTTTTAAAAAAACTGAATACAATTTAAAAAAAAAAAAAAAGATTTAAAAACAAGAAGAAAATGACCTCAAGAAAGTGCTAAAAATATATTTTCTTTTCTGAAACATAATTTTAAATACATAAATGAATTGATTGGGTTTCAATTCAATGACATTTTTTGCATTTAACAAAATGTAACAATAGTAACAATTTTATTTTCCCAGTGTATTTTTGACCTACTTAATGACAAGATTGTGTATTTTTGTATGTATGCTATATGCATGAACACAGCCAGAACATTAAGTACACCAAACAGTCCCGAAAGGGTTAAATAGCCTCAGATTGTTGATTTTATATTTGGAAAAGTAACTGCTGGTAAACGGTGTTGTTTCCCTCGTAGGACCACACCGTCCCGGACCCCGGCGCCCCCACCATCGCCCCCCTCGCCCATCGCATCAAATGGAGCCTCGTCACCAAAGAGAAGGTCACGACCATCCTGGTGGCCTTGGAGGGCCAGGTGCGAATCAGCGAGCGCTACCTGGACAGAGTTCACCTGGTGGGCTACCCCCAGACCTCCACAGACGCCAGCATCAAGATCTCGGAGCTGAGGTCCAGCGACTCGGGGGTCTACCGCTGCGAGGTCCAGCACGGCATCGAGGACAACCACGACATCGTCCACGTGCAGGTTCAAGGTGAAAATGAGCTTTCACAACATTTTAGACAAAACTTTTCATGTTTCATTCAGAATTTAACAGCTTTGTCTCTGCAGGTATTGTGTTCCACTACCGCGCCATCATGGGACGCTACAGTTTGACCTTTGAGAAGGCGACGGCGGCGTGCGCGCAGAACAGCGCCGTCATGGCGTCACCTGAGCAGCTTCAGGCGGCCTACGATGACGGATTCCACCAGTGTGACGCCGGCTGGCTGTCTGACCACACAGTCAGGTGGGTGTGTCACATGACGGCCAACGGCTGTCCACTTCCTGCCTCTGCCTCTCACTGAGCTCAAACTGGACGCTCAAACGTTAAAGTTCACACGTTAATGGAGGCGAAAAACACGATATTCTGGAGAAAAGTGTCCAAAAAAACTCCTGCAATATCCAAATTGCTATTGCATACTTTAACTAAACACACTTTAAAAAAAAACAGTACGGCCTCTACGTACGGAAATCACGGAGCCCGGGAGGTGACATGGATGTTTGTTTTTTTTTTTAGTTTTACAGACATTTTTTTATCCTATTTAACAAAAAAAAGAAATGTCTAAATCCATTAATTTCTTGCAGTTTGTGTACATTTCCTGTCAAGTTGCTCGTTGCCTTGACTAAAAAAAGTTTCTGAATCCAGCACAAAAAAAGTGATGTCAGTCCAGGTTTCAAAGGGTTAATGGAGTAGCGGTGATCTGTGAGGTCGTTAAATACGTGCCGACCTTTCTTTTCACCGTGTTACCGTTTCTGATGCCGTTTGAAGCAGTCGTATCTCGCTCGAACTTTGCTTCGCTGCCTCTGCTTTCTCCGTTTTGTCAGTTTCTGTAAACGTTTTGAAAATGTGCACAAATACGAACAAAATGAACGCAAAGTGGGTCAAAGGCACCATTTGCCGCCTATCTAACATTGAGCTAAACGTCACCAAAACATCCTGAAAACTTTACATCAGTATTCAACCTTATAAGGGACATTATTTGACATCATAAGCATCCTTAAAATGTTCTTTAAACATTAGATTTAAATGTTTTCCTTAAAACATTATTGTAACTTGTAGGTAACGTTAGCCAGTGTTGTGGAAACGTTTCCTGCTCGCTGGGTAAGCAGCAATGTCTTTGTAAAAAAAAAGGGAAAATCTTTTGGGGGCATTGTCCATGATGGAATTTAAATTTTGAAAATTTTCTCTCTATTCAACCAAAGGTACCCGATCCATGATCCTCGTGTGAACTGCTACGGAGACAAAGAGGAGCTGCCCGGCGTCAGGACGTACGGAGTCAGAGACCTCAACGAGACGTACGACGTCTACTGCTTCGCTGAGAGGATGACAGGTACGTGACTGCTGTGTTGTTAATTTGCTTCTGTTTGATAAACTTTATTTGTATAGCACCTTTTATACAAGAAATGCAGCCCAGCGTGCTTTACAAGAAAGACATGAAATGCAGCACGTGCTTCACATCAAAACACATAAAAGACAAGACGACAGAATAAAACCTGCATGTTGAAATAAAATAAAATCAGAACAGAATACGTGAAATGTATCTTCAAATGGATAAAATCTGCTTAACATGAGTAAAAGTGAGACACAATGAGGATAGAAATTTAGTGCACAGAATTCAGAACATAAAATAGAAAATAAAATGGATAAAATATAACCCACTGGCCTTATTAATAAAATAAGCATAAAAATAGAGTATAGAAAATTCATGAAAATACAACATACTACAATACAAGATCTTAAATACCGATGTGCAGCAGTGTGCACAGCAGCTGAATCACAGTCAAAGGCTAAAGTGAGGAGACCAGTTTTTTGTTGGTTTATGGCCGAACAGCTTTTTGCTTCTGCCGGAACACCAAGCGCCTAAGATAATCGTGTTCGTCGTAGAGCTTCTTTTTGGCGATAATCAAAGTTTTTCAGGAGGGAACCAGTGCGATGCTAACTTCCAGGTCGGCCTACAATAAACGTCACCCTTCACCGCTTTATGGCGCTCTCTGATGTGACGCAGGTAGAGTTTTTCACACCGCCGCTGCAGAGAAGTTCACCTACTCGGAGGCCGTGATGGCGTGCTCCAACCGGGGCGCTCTGCTGGCGACCACCGGTCAGCTCTACCTGGCGTGGCAGACTGGGATGGACGTCTGTAACGCCGGCTGGCTGGGAGACAGGAGCGTCCGCTACCCCATCAACGTCCGTCGGCCGCAGTGTGGAGGCGGCCTGCTGGGGGTGCGGACCGTTTACCTCCACACAAACCAGACAGGATACCCACTTCCTGAGTCCCGCTACGACGCCTTCTGCTACACAGGTGAGCCTTCAGTTCAGGTTTTTTTGCAGATATTTTGTCTTCGTTTTTTGTGCTAATTTCAGGTAATTGTCTTGTACCTTTTTTATTTTATTCTATTCTATTTTTTTTATTATTTTTTTACCAATTCCCAACAGTTGCAGCAGGAAATGCAGCAATGTCTTGGTAAAAAACAACAATTTTTCATGGCTACTGGTGGGAAAAGATAAATAACATAAATAGCATCCACATGTGGTGCTTAAATTGGGGCATTTCTGAGAAAAAAAAAACCCCAAAGATTTTCTGAGATTAATGTTGCAAATTTGCAAGAAAAAGATGGATATTCTCTGAGTTTATAAAGTCACAAATCTGTGGTGCAAAGTGAATGTAGTCCTTTGACCTGCAAAAATCAAAAATGTACAACAAACAAAAACATCTGAAATTTGCGACTTTATAAACTTAAAGAATGGATTTTTTATCAGCAGATTTGTGACATTAATCTCTTCTATATAATTTTTCTTTTTAAATTTACCGTGGCTCCGCAGCGGCCCTGATATGTCGTCATAAACTACAATAACTAGTCAATTTGCAGAAAATTTGGGTAAATTGGACAAAATTTGCAAGTTGATGCAGGATTCATTTAAATAAGAACCAAAAACCCAACTTCTGACTCTACACAGTAACATCTGCAGCAAACGCTCTGTTATCTCGCCCCTCCATGACCTCCAGAGTCGCCTGCTGAGGAGGGTTCAGGCCTCATCGAGGAGGGAAGTGGCGTGCTGAGTGTGACGGCGGTGACGCAGAGCCCGGAGGTGTTCTTCAGGAGCACGACCCCAGAGAGCGAGGTGGTCGGAGAGGTGGAGACCCAGCAGCCGACCGTGGTGGACTTCACCTTCACGGAGAGCCCCGCGGAGCTGCCGCTGCCTCGGCCGCCGAGCGTCACCGAGGTCATCACAGACGTGATCGAGGCGGCCACCGCCAGGCCCGACACGGGCATGGCGCCCGGAAGAGGCTTTGTGATGCCTCCGGGTGGTGAGCGATCCTGAGCTGCCGATGATTACTGCGACATGACAGAAAGTCCAGCGAGCGTCTCGGATAATGCCGTTTCTCTGTGCAGGTGTGGTCTTCCATTACCGCTCGGGCTCCGGACGCTACGCCTTCACCTTCGTCGAGGCCCAGCTGGCCTGTCAGAGCGTGGGCGCCTCCATCGCCTCACCGGAGCAGCTGCAGGCGGCGTACGAGGCCGGATATCACCAGTGTGATGCAGGATGGGTACTGGACCAGACTGTGAGGTGAATCTGAGACCTCAGAGCAGGAAGAACGATTGTTCCTCCTGCAGCAACATTCGCTTTCATTTCTCTGATGTTTTCTCTTAATTTTAAGAGAAAATAAAAGAGAACTCAAGATGCACCTTAAACTCCAGATCTGTGTTTGAAACCGTCCTCTGTCAGGGAGAGACTGCACCATATAGTGTTTTCAGCATTTTGTAGCAGTGTTTCAGCAGTTAATTTCATCATTTTATTCCTGAGCCCCATGATGCCCTGTGTCAGGGCCGGCTCTGCCCGCCCTAACCCTAACCCCAATAACGACACATCACATGCTCACACATAATTTAGGCACATGTCACTGTTTATTTATTTGTAATGTTAATATATATATATTTTCTAGACAGAAAACACTCAGTGAGGGCGGCAGTGGGCATAGAAAATTATTATTTTATTATTATTTTCCTTCGAGGCCAAGGGGGACTGGCGGCGTAGCGGCGCCCCTCCAGCAGATGGCGCCCTAGGCGACCGCCTGTATCTCCTATACCAAGAGCCGGCCCTGCCCTGTGTGAATTATGGCCGTGACTTCTGGTGCTTAGTTGGTGTTTTCCAATAGTCGTGGTACCCAAGCCCGCAGGAAGTGCTTCAGGCTCAGGCCTCTACATAGAGGGTCGGTCAGGTGATGCCCACGGGCCCAGAATAAAGTTAAAAATAAAATAAAGGACACCTGGCAGCCCCACAAATCCAGAGGGGGGTCTGGGGGCCCATCTCTGGGAGATTAAGAGTGTCTGACACTTCATTTCCCACATGCTGATAAATTCTTATGCATCAGTTTGTGTTTTTTATGCATAAATGTAAAAACCTCGACTACTCTCAACATGAAAAGGAAATAAAGAGCACGAGAGGAAATATAACATCAGTTAGATAAAAATAGATTGTAGACAAAATATTATGCGGTATATTTGAAAGATGCGAAACAGGGTAGGCGATATGTAGAGATCCTGAAGTTGAGACTTTCCACGGCCTGCATTTTAAGACCATACTGCGACGTCACTGTCTGTGTAAAATATTACTTGGAGACACAATCTGAGTTTATTTTATAACAAGCATTTGGCTATAAACTTAAGCCCGACGTGTGAAATGTTTGTAGTTGTCAAATGTAAACTCAAGTCCTTAAATTCCTAGAAAACAAATACAGACAACATGACCTCGGTGTCTTTAATGGTTCTGTGTATAAAATGTAAAAAAGGAAAAAAAAAGTTATTTCATTATCCACGTTTGGCCCTCGTGCGTCATGAGATGACAGCTGCAGACACCAGCTCCTTTGTGAAATTAAGTAGCAGAGAATGTCAGCCAGAGAAAGACAAAGAAACTTTAAAAGATTTAACAATATATATGTGTATAACACTGTGCAAAAATCTTTATTTGCACAGTAGTTTATCTGATAGTACTGAAGTCAGAAGTATTTCCCTCTGAAGTGTAGTGGTAATTTTAAATGTAGAAGCACCTCAGATTTGTACTTAAGTGCGGTACTTAAATAATTGTACTTAGTTATATTCCAGCTCTGGTCAGCAGAGGGACACACAGTAACATAAATGTTGTTAAATGATATTCATGCATTTTTTAAAGGTATAAAACTTATTTTTCCGTGTGCTGAGCTACAGTTTTCGGCCTGTGAGAGCGACATATTCTTCTCCTATCTTGGTACGAATGTCTCAACCACTCGTAAAATGTTCTCTCACAGAGAAAAGTAACACTAAGAAAACATTGCTGAATCCCAAAAATTAGTGGATACTAACAAAATAAGAACAAATTATGGATACAAGCAAAACTGAGGACATTTGTTTGAACATTGTTTCTTGCATGAGGCCCATTTTTTACTGTCCCAAACAATAAACCACCACGTTTGCTGTTTTCTAGGTACCCGATTGTTTTCCCTCGAGAGAAGTGTGCCGGAGATTTGGGGGATCGACCTGGAGTTCGGTCCTACGGTTTGAGGCCAGCTGAAGAGAGATATGACGTGTACTGTTACGCCGACGGGCTCAAAGGTAAGAGAGTTTAGCCTGAAAATCAGCGATTCTTCTGACATAAAATCACAGAGACTGTTTCTCTAAACCGTGGATCTGTTACGTTAGCGTCTCCCAAACCTCTACAATAGTCCTGCATGTTTTACATCTCTCCGTGCTCCAACAGCTGATTCAAACGAGCCGCTCGTTACGAACCCCTGAAGCCGCCTGATGACAAGCTGATCATTTTATTCAGCTTTGGGAGAGATCTGAAACGTGCAGGACAATGCTGCAGCCATGTGACGTGTGAAGGTCGTAGTTTCCGAATTGGGAAGTTGTTTTTTCGACCTTGTTGTGTTCATAAGCTTTGAGGTCTGAAAGTGGGAACAACATGGAAGCTACAAAAACGATGGGTTGCATTTTAACGCTGAGAGTGTTTAAACAAGAGGTTGAAAGCTATTTCCAGTTTATTTATATTTTTATATATTTTTTTACAATTACATATATTTATACAT
>NW_024612220.1:0-2634 GCF_008729295.1 Plectropomus leopardus
AAAAAACTATGGGGTCAGTTGAAAAAAACAAACAAAAAAAACATTGATTTTTGTTATCAAAGCCCAAAGGTTCAGATGCTTTTAACAGGTTAAGGTACTTATCCAGGTCACGAACATTCAGAGACACCACACATTTTTGTAATGTCGTCTTATGTTGTGCATCGCAGAAATTCTCTACTCAAAATGGCATTTAGGTATCGACTAAACACAGCAAATACATGCTGCAGGATTAATTACATGGATTGCATTGATTTATGCAAACACCCTGAAGTGCTAAATATGCTTGGTTCAACAGACCACACACAACACGCATGATAAAAATGCCTCTCTGCATATATGGATTAATAGAAGACTAATTGAAATGCATGTGTGGAACATTTCTTCCCTGCAGAGGTTTCACTGAGCTGACAGTTATGTGCCGGGGGGGCAGTGTAATTAGACAGTAGCCAGTTGTACCCTGTGTACTGTTATTTCAAGATTACCAGCACAGGACTGAGATAGCCTTGAACAACTATTCAGAGCAAGATAAAATAAAAATAAATTGCGATTTAATAAATGAATGTGCTGGGATTTGTTTTGAAGCCAACAGCATGCATGCAAAACTTTTCACACTGGTTTGAAAAAGAGTTTTCTCAGCGAGGCAGAGTTCAGCGTTAACATCCACACACACCAGCAGGCTTTGAGATTGTGGATAGGGGTGTGCATTCCAACATAAAACAGATTGGAGTGGAGGCCAAGCAGAGTCTGTGGTGTGGAGCCCACGCCTCAGCTGCATGTTGACTCATGAAGCAGACCCTGGCTGTGCCGTTTGCACCAATTTGCTCTGAACCTCCCTGAGACAAATAACTGCCACAGAGCTGTAACACACTCCGCCTCCAGTCCCCTGGCAGCTTGCCAGCGCACTCACTGCTGCTTCTGCTGGGGTTAGCTGTCCTGATTTTTTTCTCCTTCTGCACTTGCTCTCTCTCTCTGACAATTCTTTTTCGCTACCTCACTCAGTTTTTCTTTTTCTCCACCTCATTGTCTCATTTCATCATCAGAGCTCCTGAATATTGCCTAGCAGAAAAAGGAGGTTAAAAGGAGTCTGCATGGTATCACAAAATAAAAATAACAGAGATGTGAGCAACTCCATGAAATCCAAAACCAGAAGGCTGGTGCACTTTATTGCCACTCTTGTAATATGTTAACCATTTAACACCTGGATGGACATCAGTTTTCTTGTGCTGTGTTTAGACGCCTTTCAACCTCTGAGGAACCACCTGAGGAAACTGGTCTGTTGTCTTTCCAAAACATGGCAAAAACATAATGGGCAACTGGGCAAAAATGGCAGCAAATTGCACAAAAATCTGTAAAAAGAGACAAAAACTAACTTAAAAAAATCTTAGATATAAAAACATAGGGAAAAATATCCAGAAACCTGTATTTATAATTCTTAGAACTGTATATTTAAAATATTACAGAAATATCTATATACCATTATGCATTTTTAACACTTTCTTGTTTGTGTTTTTTACTTTTCTTTTTTGTGCCTATCTGCAGATAATTAACTTATACCTTTAACTAATTTTCCTGCTTTTTTTGTGTCTACTTATTTTCAAGTAATTCTCTTGTAACATATTACTACTTCCTTGCTTATTTTTGGGTAACTTTCGTGTAACTTTTTTTCTAAGTTCCAGCAAATGTTTGGGCTACTTTTTGTAATGCTCCTGATTGCTTTATTCCCACATTATTAAAACAAATTCAAGCCAATTTGTTCAGGTTTCAAAGTGTTAACGAGAGGCAAACACCATGGCAAATACATAATTAATGCTGCACCAGGTAGTGAAAGAAGCTGTTTTACTTATACGGCTTGTTCTGTTTCAGTGGGTAATAATGAGGAGCAAAGAGGAGAGATGGGTAATTGTGGGGAGAAAAACTGTGAGAGTAAACTCAGATGTTATGTGTCAAAAGAAGGGGTTTAGTTTTGGGTGCCGGGTCTGCTGAAAGGAACAACTTGAAGACCCTGAGTATTTGAAAGCCAGCAGATGTAGTACAAGAGATTTCCTGCAAGAAAGACAGGCAGGTCCTCAGATCAGTGGGTGGCGGCCATGCTGATTTTAGACTGGTGCTTGCCAGCCAACTGTCCTCCGCTCTGCAGATGACCCTTCGGCATGGCCCCAAATCTTCAACACATCCGAAAGCCCCCGACCTTCCCCCTACTAACTGGAGAGTCAGCGAAGCCAGCTGGCTGCACATGGTGACAGAGATTTCACAGAAGCATCCAGATCAATGAGATCCTGAGATAAACTTGGCCGACTGGAGTTATATGAAATGGGCCAAATTCAAGTAAACACCCCTTTGCTTCTGTTGTTAGTGGCTGTAAAAAGTAAACTCAGTCTCTGGAGAGAGGAGCCTGTGTGTGGATACGAGGCCCACAGCCAACCCTGTGCGGTCGGCACTGTGCAGTCAGCCAGGCCACTAGACAGCAGGCCCTGAGGTTATCGCCTGCTCAAGTGGAGCAGTGTGCCGTCCATTACCTCACTTTACTATCTCCGCATTCAGGAAAAGGGAAACAAGCTATTCATAGAGCCTCTCAGGGCCTCCTGCATGGCACCAAGTAAAGGACATTACTGTCACAGAGTTTACAGCGAACTG
>NW_024612221.1:0-3209 GCF_008729295.1 Plectropomus leopardus
AAGAATTTGGCTTCAGGGTTGTCTTTTAAGATTCCCATCTAACCTTTTATGAGGACATTTAAAGATTAAATTGGGCTTATTAACTGAAAAACTAAGGGCTGTCTGTCTTTTTTAAAAAGCTGAACTTTTGTTCAGTCAAAGTTCATGTCTGTGCTTGGCTATGGAGACATCCTGTACTGTGTTGCTGGCTCATCATCACTTAGATCCAGTCAGTGCTATGACAACTGTTATACTCATCAGTGATTTCTAATCCAAAGTTACTAAAGAAAGTTATCAACACCACCCTTCTGTGAGCTATTTCACAATAGAGGAAACTGTCTGGCGCAAATGCCAAACAGGCATAGAAATAAAAAATATGACAGTATGTGCACCTTAAAAAAAAAAGAAAGAAATAATTTGGTTGGCAAAAATGCTCAGAATGTTCCATGCACGGTCACAAAAATAGAGCCCACTGAATCCTTAATAAACAAGGACATGAGCACTGCTTACATGCTTGACATATTTGGTCTCAATTTAGCACCTGGTGACAGTCAAACCACATCAAATATGAACATTTGGTTCAATCTTAAAAAAACCTTTGGACATCAAGGTGGATATGTTTGAGTAACATCTTCACAGAATGAATAATCACAATACAGTTGACATTGCACAACAAAGTTAAAGAATACGCATGTGGCTTTTATATGTGTTTGCAAAATGCAAATTATAAATATTGACCAACAAAAAGCAAGGGTACACATTTTGAATTGAAAGGTCATCATTATTCCTGCTGTATGTAAAGAATGAAATGTCTTTACTCTTCTGTGAACAAACACATAATTAAAATCATGTGATAACGCAGTCAGAGGAGTAGGAGGGGACAAAATGTGTTTGAGGACAAGAGAAAAGCATGCAAAGGAAGAAGAAAGGTCTGTAAGAATGAGGAAAGGAAGTGGAGCACAGCGTTACCACAGCGACCGTCTGCACAAATGACAGCTGGTTTCTCCTCAGGGCAGATCCTGTGATATATGTTCATGTGTGTCTGTGTGTCTACTGTATGTATGTGCGTAATATATCCTGACCGACGCAGGATTTCTGAGGCTGATACTGATATCGATGTTTGAGAATAACAAAAATTAAGCCACAAAACAAAAACATTTTGTGATGAAGATCTGTGTGAAAAACAAGATGTTCTACAGCTGAGTGATAAACCTGTAACCAAAAACAGTCAGTTTTACACAGGATACTACGATTTTGAGTAACACGAAATATACTGAATTTTGTTAAAAGGTTAAATGAAAGAATTGTTGGTCAAGTATATGGAAATGCTCCCAATTGCCAGTGTTGCTCTGTGATTCATTTTTGCATATTACTGATAACACAGCCAAAAGTATGTGGACACCCATCTAAATTTGCACTTTTGGTGTAGGTTTGTTTCTTAAGGTTTGGCCCTCTTGATAAATTAAATTAAATTAAATTAAATTAAATTAAATTATTGATAAGGGAACCAGGGCGACCTTTCAGAAAAACGTCCGCTCTCTTTGTCTTAATGCCCCCCTCAATGCTCACGATGACATTTCAAACAACAGTGTGCTTCCAATTTTGTAGCTTATTTCCTGTCATAATGATGACGCCCACATGAACAAAACCAGCTCCATGAAAAGAAGTTGTTTTCCCAGTCTGGTGTGGAGAAACTCGACTGGCCTGCAGAGTCCTGACCTCAACCCCATTCAACACCTCTTGGAATAACCGTCAGCCCCACCTTATTAACTAGTGTCAGTGCTGGACCTCCCTAATGTTCCTGTGGCTAAATGGAAGCAAATCCTGCTAGGCCCAGAAATCCTGCAGAAAGCCTTTCAAGAAATGTGAAGGTAGTTGTAGCAGATGATTTTGCACAATCACACCTATCTGTAATGCCCCTCATGCTTGTGACCATGTGATGAATGACTGGAAATTCACTATCGTCCAATATTAACTAGCATGTATCAGTCTGTACTGTACATGCATGAGGGAGATGGGGGTAGCAGGAGTGAGAGAGAGAGAGAGAGAGAGAGCGAGAGAGAGAGTGGAGAGGGGTAACTAATTCAATAGGCCTCTCCCTTGGTATGTCATCATATTCTCCCTTCATCTACCTTTGTCCCTCTCTCCCTAATTACTGCATCCTCCATTAGTCATCCCCCTCTCCATTGCTCATCCCTCCATCATTTTCTCCATTTCACCTCCGCCCCTCCTTTCCTGCCTTTCTTTCCCCCATGCTCCCTACCATCTCCTCCTCTTTTATTCCTTCCTCTCCCTTTTTCCTTGAAGATTAGCGTCCCCAGTACAGGGAGCAGCGACGGTGGTTTGCTGCTGCGCCTGTGTGCACCGACCTCTGTTTACTCCGATAATAGGGATTGGGAGCGTGCTGCTCGGCTTCCGCACAACATCCGCAGGGACTTCATTAAATCAATCCTGAACAAGAATCATGTGAGGCCAAACTCCCCACAAGCTTGTGCCCTAACCCCCGCCTCCACTTCTAATCCTTCAGACAATAGCAGCAGGTTTACATTGTATAGGTGAATAAAACACACGTCTCAGAGAACACACAGGCAAGTGGACTGGAGATAACGGCTGTATGATATTGAAAAAAAAAGAGTTAAGCATTGGAACTAAATCAGGACACACATGACATCCTGCAGCCTCGTGAGATGGCGAGAAATGAAACTGGCTTTTATTATATGAGGAAAGGGCTAAATACAAAGAGGCACTGTGGACCACATACTAGGGCTGCAGCCTATCTGTCCTTGCTGGAGGTTTTTGTGATTATCACAACAAAAAATGGCTCAAACTGCAGCAACTTCACCAAACATTGCTAAGATCTGAAAATTTGCTTGTACTTTTTTTTTTCCAATAAACTGTTGACATTTAAAATGTCACATCATGTATGAATATATATGTTTCAATTTTCATAGAACGCAAAGAGTAGTGAAGGATCTGAAGCATTTCTGATGTGCTTTTTTTGGTGTGAGTGTATGTGTATGTGCTTTTTTTGTTATTGTAATTTGTGTGAGAACTTCTTGAGTGGAGCAGTCTGAGGATGCAAAAAGAATTTCAGTGTAAACTGATCATTAAGTCGTATCATTTCATATCGTATTGCATCGTGTCGTATCACATCATCTCGGGTAGTATCGCATTGTATCGCATCGCACCATATCGCATCATATTGCATCGCATTGTATCGCATTGTATCG
>NW_024612222.1:0-3181 GCF_008729295.1 Plectropomus leopardus
TGATAAAGCATATCATATTATTTTCAAGGGTTTTAATGCATGTAGAAACAAATCATTAGTGGATCCACAGTTTTTTTGCCTTAAAAAAATCATTATTAAGCCTATTCTTATTTTTTTTGAATATACATAAGGGCTATTCCTAAAACATTAAGGGGTGAAGGCTTGGATACAACGAATTAACAAATTAGATATTCGCATTTGCAAGACATCCAAATCATAATGGCAAAGTAAAGTAAATGTGCTTTTCCCCTTTCAAATTGTTATTAAAAAAACTGATCCAATTTGCCAATGAAGTGGTGGGGAGTGGGGTGTGTTTATGTGTGTGCGTGTGTGTGTGGGGGGGTTATAATTAGGTCCATTTTCATTTGCAGCTTGAAAATAGCACAGTTTTATTTCACACACATTTGTCTACCTCTGTCTCATTTTTCCTCAGTCCTTGTGAGTGAACATTGGGCAGGAAGCATAGAAATCCAGCTGTGTTTTCTCCCCTGAGTGGCTCTCTGTGTATAAAGCCTTTTTCTCTCTTTGTTCTCCTAGCCCTTGGTTGCATATTTATATATGCATGTCACAGTGCAGCTTCCTGCAAGCATGCCTGGCTGTCTTTGACTGACTGATTGTCTTTGTGCAAAACTGCATGTGCATGATTGTGTGTGTGTATGTGTGAAATGTTGCTGCACTGCATGCACTCTGGTCCCCATTAAGCTTTTTGCCTTTGATGCTCCTTCCTGCGGTTTGCAAGCTGCCTAACTGATGGACAGTCTTCTCTTGCATTGCTTTGCTTTTGCCACTATAGATTTTCAATCAGGTATATATGAGTGTGTGCATCATGGCTTCTTGCTTTACCTGTCTCATATATCTTTACATGGTCTCACTCACTTTCCTCTGTCCTCTCTTGCAATTGTCTTCTGTCATCTGGCAATTGTTTTAGGGGTGGAAGGAAGAGGAAGACGATGAAGCTGAGTAGAGATCTCTCAAACCTGGTGGTGTTCACCAACTCTGTTGCCTCACAGGAGTGTCTGAATGAAGGTGAAAACCCAAAGCTCTGACACCTTCACACACACACAAACAAATAGGCCAACACGTTCTTATCCCGAGTCATCACATATTGCCTCTTCATCATTGGACTTCCATGTCTACATACCACAAGTTAGGTATCCTTCTGCTATTTACATTCTTGGATGCTGCTACTGTGATGTCAACTGATGTACATGGTGGGATGATGCAGTTCGTAATTATATACAGCAGCAAATGATAAACAACACTGAAACAAACACACATGCTGGCATGGATGGTTAGGTTTAGGCAACAAGAGCATGGATGGATTAGGATTATGGAAAGGAGACACATGGGTGTGGAAAAAAAACCCATCACGTTCAGCCTGTAATTAGACACCAGACTCCTGCATGAAAGTCCATTGTTTGTGGCACCCATTCACCTACCCACCTAATGTCAGTGTTTCAACCTGACATTGTCCTGCCACATTGCATGCAGATGTGACAGGTCCGTCTGCAATCTTAAGTGATGCTACCTGCGTGCATATACTGTATTGTGGACATGACATGTGCCGTCTGGCCATCTGCTGGCGTATAATAACACCACGACCAGTTCTGTCCAGCCGCCTTCTCAGCTGCAGCGTTTTATGCCTACACAAAAGGCGCCTGTTGGCATCATGCATTTATGCTTAAAGCAGTGACAAAGGGGCACTACTTTACAAGTTCAGAATTAGAATGGGCAGAATAGGCACATTGCAATCTTTACCCTGAAGACATTTTCTCATGCCTAACCCATGTTTCACTCTTCAGGTACTCCAGGTGATGTTCTGTCATTCAGCGAGACCAGAGCCCAGTCACTGGTAAATCACAAAGCCGAACAATTCCTGGCTTTTAACCAGAGGCAACTGTCACGGATTTATCCCTCAGCCTATCGTATCGACTCGTCCAATTTTAACCCCCAGTTTTACTGGAACGTGGGCTGTCAATTGGGTAAGTCTGTTGCTCTAAGCTTTTGACCTCTATGAAGGCTCTCTGGTAATGAAAACACCAGGTGCCTTTCTTTTAGCCACATGTCGGTGTTACACATTAACTGACACTGCAAAGCACACACACATAGATTTCATCTGTGGCCTGCACACAAGTCACTTACATATATTACATTATGTAGTTTGCCAGTGGTCATGTGTGCAGGTGCTCAGTCGTATGTGAATGTTAACTCCGATATGTATGTTAACTGTCTGTATTTACATGTTGTGTGTGATCTAGGGTGTTTATTTCTAGGGCTACCATTGGAACAGGGATTCATGAGGATTAGGGAGAAATACATAAATAAATACAGAAAAGCTAATGAAAAAGAGTTGGAGCTGAATATTTTTATCTGTCCAGAAATGAGCAGTGTGAGGAAATCCAAGAAACAAGGGATCCCTGCCTGTCCCAGCCAATGTTTTTCAGTTAAATTCAGAAAGCAATATTGGTCTCTGAATTTCCAAGAAATCACCATTCCAGGTGTACAAAAATAGAAACGTAAACACCAAACACTGAAAAAGATTGTCTTTGAAGCAGTTACGATTCTTTCGTTTTGATTTAATTTTTCTTTTTGCTGTCTTACTTTCTTATCATTTTTCCCCAATTAAGGTTTCAGTGTTGTATTACCACACAGCCTGAATGAATAAATCAAAGTGAAACATTCAATACATGCAAAATGACCACAAGTGTGACAAAATCAGTCCCCTCATATGATTTTTTTTCATAGATAATTGAGCATCCTCAGGTATTTTCACAGTTTATTTGAAAAATGCAAGTCATTTGTGGGCAGAGGTCTACTGACGTTTCATATCTAATTAAGTGTTATTTCTTTTTCTTTCAGTCGCTCTGAACTATCAGACAGAGGGCAGGATGATGCAGCTCAACAGAGCCAAGTTCATGGTGAACGGAGGTATTGGCTATGTCCTCAAGCCCCCTCCCATGTGTAAAGGTACTGTGACAAACAGGCTGCATGCACACAAATAGTTGTGTATTTAAACAAATAAAAGAAAGGAAATCTACAAATTAATGTTATTTGTTTTGATTTGATGTTTGAGGGACAGCAAAGGTATGCAAACTATATTTGATGACTGAATCACATCTATTCGCCACAGAAATACATTCATGGGGTATGGGAACTATATATATGTAGCTTTGTATATAGT
>NW_024612223.1:0-2462 GCF_008729295.1 Plectropomus leopardus
CAATGACCTCCCTGCTCAAACCAAATGTGATGTGATTCAAGCAGTTGACGGCCCTCTCAGCCTCTGCCATGAGCGGTTGGACCCAGCACCATATTTCAATGACTGCATGTATGGTGTTTGTGTGTCTGGAAATCAGGGCCAAGAACTTCTGTGTAGGGCCATTCAGGCATATGTTAGTGCCTGTCAGTCTGCTGACGTTCAAATCTACCCTTGGAGAGAGAACACCACTTGCAGTAAGTCAACCACTCAATGTGTTGTTTATCTGCTATACAAACAGCCAAAGAAAAAACATAAGCCGCCTTTACACTGAAAATGCGTTTTAGGGCCGCATCAAAGTCCCCCGCCTTTATACTGCCCCTGCAGTTTTACACAAAACCGAACAATGTCAGCATGATTTTGTTCCAGTGTGTGATTATACACTGCAGCATCCAGCAATCAAAAGAGGCATGGCAGGTAACATTTAACACATGTGAGCCGCGTTTAGTGTTACATAGTATATGCATCAGCAGCGCTGTCTAAACAATAACAAAGGCATAACATGTCAATCTCAATAATTTATCTTCTCTATTATATAGCCGCTGATTTCGTTCTCTGCTTGGAGGGTATGGAGGTCTCAATTCTCATTTTTTTCCCAGTTTGTGAACATTTAAGGCCACATTTCTTCTTTGAATCAGCTGCTGTGCTAAGGTTTAAATCTCCTGCAGTAGGTTGCACACATAAACATGTCAAAACGTCATACCCATGCGGCCCATGGTAACATCTTTCCAGCTTTAAGTTTAACATAGACCTTGTTACAGTGCTGTTTCCACCTCCTGTCCAGGCTCAAAGGCGAGACCACTCTGTCCCCTGTTTCCATGATCGGACATTATTTTCAGAATGACAAGGCGGCATAATGGTGTGGTATTCCTGCCTCAAACAGGCAGTGTAAATGCGGCTAAGTACAGGGTAGGTCAACTAACTGAGGTCAGTGATTTTTAATCATCTAACATCCATCATTTTTTGCCTCACTTTTAAAGGTCTTGACTGTCCAGCCAACAGCCATTATGAGCTGTGTGGTAGCGACTGTGGCCACACCTGTGCCAGCAGCACTGATGTCACCTGTGAGCAGGGTTGCTCAGAGGGATGTTTCTGTGATGAGGGCTTCCTCAGGAGTGGCATTCTGTGTGTCTCTGTGGAGAGCTGTGGCTGTCAATATGATGGTTTTCACTACACTGTAAGTCATACATCTGTAAATTAATAAAAGACTAAATCTGTGTATGTGTAACAATTTGAAACCATTAGTAACAGGGTATGACACTTCATGTCTCCCACTTTGTGTTGCATAGCCTGACCTTAGTGCTTCTTTCTGCTTATTGAAGTACTCCAGCAACTGTCTCAGCTATGCAACAATATGACAGAATATGAAAAAATTCAAATTATATGGAAGTAAAATCGGATTACCAAACAAACGAGTATACCGCACAGTATTATTATGTGTTACTGAACAATAACGCTTAACCATGTGAACATGTTACATTAAATTGCAAAGAGAATAAAATTAAGAGTAGCATTCATGTAAAAAAAAAAAAGGTCAGGCAAGTAAAGAGGATACACATGTCTCAGGGTTTGCCTTCCTTGGCATCAATCTGCTGCTACAAAATATTTTTTTTGCCTATTGAATTTCCTTAAACCTTTCCACAAAGCTGCAACTAATAAGACTGAGTTACAACTTTGTAGAAAACAATGACACGTTTCAAGCAATGTAGTTGTGTAACTATTACACAACTACTATAACATTTACCAGTATCATACATTTGTATTCATTTGATTAACTATGTTTTTATCTAATGAATACAAATGTATGATGCAGAGAGCACAGGATAGTGACAGTTTCATCATCCCATTCCAACTAACCCTCTGAAGCCTTTTTGTTTTATTAAGGTAGCACATGCTTGATTTGATCACTTTTCATGCATGTCTTTGTCTCATATTACAGGCTGGTGAATCCTTCTGGACAGATGGTTGCTCCCAGCAATGTAAATGTCAGTCTCCCAATGACCTCCTCTGTTCTGCTGCATCTTGCACTCCTGCACAACAGTGCACCATCAGAGATGGCCAGCTTGGCTGTTTTGAATAAACATTCATTTGCACAGTGTGGGGTTGGTACTGCAATGCTCAGTCACATACAACAGAAGTAACTGCAGTAGTATCTACTTACCAGTGTGGTTAGTTAGGGGGTGCATGGGATTTTATGGGGAGATGGCAGGTCAACAGTATGTGCCACATAAAATGGGCATACACCATTTGAAAACAGGGAACCTAAAGATGAATTTGAGATGCAACCAGATGTCAAGATCTTCTTTTCATAAATGTGTAAGAAACACCATTTTGGTTAGATGCCTATTTAAATCTAGAAAGAGTGTACAGGGTCTTAGAACATCATAAGAGAAGTATTATTATGGCCATACTTATGCTCTATTATG
>NW_024612224.1:0-2271 GCF_008729295.1 Plectropomus leopardus
TTTTTTTGAACTCCCTCCTCACATTTGTCTGTTTGGATTTGCTGGTTTTGCCTGCCTCCTTGTTCATTAATGAAGCCTGGTTTTCCTCCACAAAGTAAACATTGTTTAACCCCTTCTGCGAAGTTTGCTTCTGACTTATACTGCCTGAGTTACACAGTATGCAGTCACAAGCTAAAGCTAATCATTAGCATTTAAAAAGCTAACTGTAGGCATTGTTTAATGTACTAAACATCACAAGCTACAGCTAATTATTAGCATGTTAAATAGATAACTTTAGCCATGGTTGCATGTTGCTAAACATTACAAGATTAAGCTAGTCATTAGCATTTAAAGGCTCATTGTAGGTATTGTTGCATGTTAACATGCTAAAGATGGCAAGCTAAAGGTAATTGTTAGCTATTTAAAAAAAAAGCTAACTTCAAGAAGTGTTGCTTGTTAGCATAGGGTTCCAAACATTACAAGCTAAAGCTTGTCATTAGCATTTAAAAGAAGCTAGCATTGTTGCATATTAACACACCAAACATCACAAGCTTAAGCTATTTATTAGCATCTTAAATAGCTAATTCAGGCCATGGTTGCATGTTAACATGGTAGACATCACAAGCTAAAGCTAATCATTAGCATGTTTAAAAAAAGCTAACTTCAAGCATTGTTGCTTGTTAGCATAGGTTACCAAACATTACCAGCTAAAGCTAATCATTAGAATGTAAAAAAGCTATTTATAGACATGTTAAACATGTAACCATGCTAACCACTACAAGTAAATTAACATAACTAATCATTAACATGTTTAATTTAACTGTAGGCATGATTACATGACAAAATAACCTACTGAACATGACAAGCTAACGCTGATAATCAGCATGTAAAAAGGCTTAGTCATGTTAAAAGCTAACTGTAGGCATGTTAAAATACTAAACATAAAGCTAATGATTAGCTTTTAAAAATGCTAACAGTTGGCATGGTTGTATGGTAACTACTAAACATGACAAGCTATAGCTAATCATTAGCATGCATAAAAAAAGTAACTTGAGGCTTCACTGCTTGGTAACATACTAAACATCATAAGGTAAAGCTAAAATGCTAACTCTTAGCATGCTTGTATGTTAATTCACTAAAAATCACAAGCTAAAGCATTTATAAAGCTAACTTGAGACAGAGATGCTACTTATTAGCATTTTATAAGATATAACCTTAAGCTAGCCATTAGCATTTAAAAGAGCTAGCTTATGCTTTGTTGATTGCTAACATGCTCAACATCACACACTAAAGGTAATTATTGGCATTTTAAAAGGCAACTGTTGGCATAACTGCATGTTAACATACTAAATATCACAAGCTAAAGCTAATAGCATTTACTGTGGCCATTGTTGCATGTTAAGATAGTGAACATCACAAGCTTAAGCTAATCATTAGCATGTTGAAAAGCTAACTTTAGGTATGCTAACATGCTAGACATGTTTGAGGTGTAATTATGTGCTCAAGCTAAATATCCTCTTTATGTAACACATTAGATAGACATTTTAAAGTTTTTTTTTATGTTTTAAACAATGTTTTCCATAGGTCAAATGTTTGCTTACATGGATCAATATATTTATATTGTCAAGCCACTGTACAGTTCATAGCCTCACTGATGTTATAGGCTTTTCTTTAAAACCTATTCTGTAAATTTTGCAAAACTTTTTTGACTTTAGACAATGATTTCCATAGTATTTCCAGTAATATATTAATATACTATCAGTCAAACTTAACAGTTTTCACCCTAAATGTGGAAATCTAGTCTGTTTTTACATTTGCCATCAATATTTTTTTAGCATTTAATCAACATAAAATGATTATACAGATGCAAACAGACACAATTTCAACTGTAGTCTTGTGTTTTATGTTATGTGATGACTAAAAATAAATGTTAACTCAGATGTACTGTAGTTGTGAATACAGTGTGTGTGTCTGTGTGTGCAGGCCAGCTGTGTGGGGAGGGCTGGCACCACGTCGGGGAGGCCTGCCTGAGGATCAACTCCAGCAGCGAGAGCTATGATAACGCTCAGCACTACTGCAAGAACCTGGGAGGAAATATTGCCTCTCTGCTCACAGACAAACAAGTCAATTTCGTTCTGGAAGAGCTGCAAAAATACCAGCTGCAAGACAAGGTGGGTGGTGTAAAAACATAAAAATCATAAATAAAAGAAATGAGACAGGACTCCTGCATGCTAACAGTGATGATGAGGGCTTTTTATTATTTTCCACTCTGCCTTTTTAAACTGCTGTCGT
>NW_024612225.1:0-2957 GCF_008729295.1 Plectropomus leopardus
ATCAGAGCTACCTTAAATGGCAGAAACCATCTTCGAGAAAAATTTATTTGGTGTATACTTTGAGTTTTTAGGGCGGGATTTATGACTGGTACTGCAGACAGCCACCAAGGGGCGATTACAATAATTTATAACAATGCATTGCAGTGATGAGACAAACATTTCATACACCAGACGAATATAAAGTGAACCTGCCGATTCCCATTCAACCCACGTCGGATCCATTTTAAGAGTCAGCATTGGCAGTTAACCACCAAACTGGGATGATACATTGCTTTTTCACTGCAGTAAGAAAAAATCCATTCTGTCACAGCCCTAAAAACACCTACACTCAAACTTTAACTCAGACTAGCACAGTACCAAAACCAAGTCCTCTTAAATGCATAAATGATGCCAAACAGCAAGGGACAAGCATTTGCAACTGATGGCACCTTTATCAGTACTTCCATACCTTCACTCCCGATGTCAATATCATCTGGTCGGTGCAGGGGATCCTCTAACCCTCTGAAGATGAAGACTACGATTGTGGACTTTTCAAGGTCTGTCTTAGCTGCATCCTTCTGAACGGCCTGAATAAAGAGAGCGAAAAAACATTCACAAAGTGCCTTGAGAAGGAAAATATCATCTCTGATCTCCCATAAATCTTTGTGTGAATACAAAAATCACCAGAAATAAGTCCGTTTTTCTAGTTGAATTTTATTTTTACACAAATTCAACGTTATGAGGTACTCTTAAAGTAGTTTTCCCACATCTTTACCCAGGCACATAATGACGTACCTTCAGCCAGAACTCTGGTATTCTGGTTCAGGTGAGGAAGTGCAAGATAGCAATATTATCACATTTGAGATTTGTGAAACACGGGTTTGCATATGAGTTCATGTGGTTTTGGAACACTTTTATGGTGTTTTTATGTGAAGCCATGTAAATTCCCACTTGAAACCTATGTCTTTATGTGGTCACATGTGATTACATATCTCTCTTACATGTGAAAACACATTCATATGTGACCACAAATATTTCACGAGATCACATGTGGCCATATGGGTTCTTGCAGATGTGAAATCCATGTGGTTTCCCTGTAAGGGATATTAATTTGCTAATTTATTTATTGTTTTCTTTTCCTTTTTTTCTGTTTTTTTTTTTTTTTTTTACATTTTTTCCGTCCATTTTTGTTTCAGGTAATTTTCTTGTGACTCCTAACATTCAACTTTTTTCTGTTTTCAAAAGAAATCAAGCAAATTTGCTCAGATTTCAAAAGGGTCAATGTAATATAAATATGACATACACAGTGTTCCAAATGCAAATGCTGAATTCATTTAAATGAAAAACAAATATTTACACCGCTTTTAATAATTAAAAAAAAAATAGCCCCGTTTCTTGGTTGGCGGAGTAGTGGCCTGAGCTTCACGTGCAGTAAAATACATAATAACATCGCTGGCTGCATTAAACAGTTATTACTCACAGGGCTGGAGACATCTTCTGTCCTCCTCTGGGTCCGAAGACTTGTTTCCAGGTCCTCGCTGCATTATAAGTTCACATAACATTTTTCTCAGTCTTTTAACTCATCCTAAAGCTGCTTCACTTCCCACTTCTGCTTCCCGTATCCGTCTGTGATTTAAACTAAAGTTAGCTGACAGCATTGACACGTAGCCGACTAGCGACACACTAACATTAGCTGCTACTACTTTCAAGCAACGTTAGCTGCTAATATCGCTAATGCACAAATCGGAGTTTAGCACCTAACTTTGTCACACAACATCTTGAAGAAACAGTACGAAAAAAACACAAACATAGGTATTTACCTACTACGGGTTAAAATGTGTCCGTTATACGTTAAAAACTCTGCGTCCAAGAGATTAATGGACACTTTCGGACGCTTGTCTGATATCTCGTCTGTCCCGTGGTTTCTGTTTACCGGCTGTGCTTCACATCCCGCCCCTCGACCTTTCCGATTGGGATGACAAGTTACAACAACCAATAAAATCAACGAAATATCAAGCTGACCAACCTCAGTCCTCTGAGGCTAGGTTGTGAGCTCCACGCAGTAAACAAACTATTTGAATTTCAATTAACTTTATTAACAGTTACCAAACCGTTTCAATCAATATATACCGTTCAAATGCAAAACCATAGACTGCGCTAAACACTCAAATAAACTGTTTTTTAAACGCAATACTTACATCTCTAATAACGTATTTATTTGTCTAGACTGAAATGTTTTAAGACAGGGCTACTCATGATTAGGCTTTTTTAAAATTGATTGTTTAAATCTAATTCATTTGTGATGTATCCTGATAAAGAAAATGGTACATGAAACTTAAAATCTTGCTTAAAGTTGCTCTTTGAGTTGCTCTATATTCACATAAATATGTGATTATGACACATAGATTATATACATAGGTAATATATGACACGCAGACATATGTTTGCCAGCCAAGTTTTGTGGGTTTTCGAGTATACAAAGTGTGTAAAATAATGTGTTCAAAGGCAAAATGAAGGCTGGGGGTTGCTGTAGAGTGCTATAGAGATAGAGCTATATAGAGTTATAGCTTAACTGCACGAACCAAATCAAAATAATATAGTTTCAGCATGGGTACAAAGTTTAATGAGTTTTGGCCATCCTAAAATCCTCAAACGTGTTCATAAAATATATATACACACAAATCGATAGACGGCTTACTTCCTGTTTGATTTTATTTTTGTTTAAATATGCTCTTGAAGATAAGAGCAATGATCCACTCAAATTTCATGAACAGTGAAAGAACTTAATAGCAACCATGGTGCATTTGCCATGGAGCCTGCTGGCCACACTCAAGCCCAGTCACTACAACTTTGTATTTTTTTGACAGTTCTGAAGTGTGCGCCAATTTTTGAGCCTTCTAGCCTTTTTAAAATGCATTTGCATGTGGAGAAAAATAATAATAATCTCAAAAACAATAGGTTCCTTGCACTTCTGTGTT
>NW_024612226.1:0-3300 GCF_008729295.1 Plectropomus leopardus
ACATATTTTGTCTTCATTTTTGTGTCACCCTCAGACAGAGGACGCCGACTTATGATTACAAGCACCAAATTTGGCCGTTTTGACGAGAACACCTGCACCAAGGGGAGACCTTCAAAAATGACCTTCTGTTCAAGTCCCGACAATGGATACATTAAAAAAAGGTGAGTGTGTGAGACGAAAGACTTTTGCCTTTTTCTTTCTGAGTGTTAAGCACAGTAAAGTTGGCTTACTGAAGTTGCTAAAACTTAAAAAGACTGATTTTATTACATTTGTCATCTTTAAGTTATAACATCCTAACAAAATTAAGTAAATATGGCTAAATTTAAAGTAAACTTAACAATTACATATAAAGTCAATGTAAATTAAGACTGATATATTTACTTACATTTTTCAAGGCAATTTTTAAAGTAAAATAAACTTGCTAGATACACATTTACAGTGTAAGTACTGGTAATAATTATAATCTTTATTGCATTGTTACTGTTGGTATGTCAAAGTGGCTGATTTAGTTTTTTAAGGTAAACTGAATTTGTGGTTTGTTTCTACATTAATGGTTTGTTTCTACATTAATTAATTAATTAATTAACTCTCTTTGCTTTTTAAAAAAAAATGTACCCTCAGGTGCGAGGGCATGGGAAGTTGCTCGTTTGTTCCCAATGCTAGAACTCTTGGAAAACCTAGTTACTGTGATCATCTTCCCAAGTACGCTCTTGTGGAATACCTTTGTCTGTGATTGGTAAGCCTTAAAACAAACACATGCACTACAAACAGTTTTAAAAACTTGTTATGTGACACCTGAAGAAGTTTTCTTGTAACTTTTAGGAGATCTGCTTCTGATAACAGCGTCCCAGAGAAGACTGACTTCAGTTCATCCACAGACTTCATCCAAACACATTTCAACAAAGATGTGATGTGATGGATTATTAAAAGACTGCAGCTCATGATTGTGTTATTATCGTTTTTGAGATAATCATATATGCATTGGTACATTCAGCTTCTCCTGAGCTACCACCTTATTGTGGTGGAGGGGGTTGCTTGTCCCAATGATTTCATTTTTTTTGGTCATTAGCTATGAACCAAAATCACTTTGTAGGTTATTTAAGATTAGGGGTGGGGGAAAAATCGATACAGCATGGTATCACAATATTTTTGTGTGGCAATATCACATTGACACACAAGTATCTTTTTTATTATATAAATTACTCATATTACAAATACAAACTAAACGTTTGGTATGCTATGAGAATGCTAATATCAAAATCTTTTTCTGATCACTAAATAAGATTTGCCACAATAACAATGACTGAAGTGACCGAAAACTATCTTAACAATTGAGTTTTCTTTAGGGGACATCTTTGCCGTCGAAGGTTAACAAATCGCAATATCACAATATATGTTACCGCAATACAAAGCATATCATTCAACATTTAAAACTGCAAAAATATCATATCATGAGTCAAATTAATTTAAAAAAACTCCACAATTGAGGACAAGACTAATTTTCTTATACATATCATTCAGTGCATACACTAAAACTCCTCAGGCAGCACATCATATTTGGATATCAAACATTTAGATAACATCATGAGACACTATGTCATCTATTTATATAATATAGTATATACACACACATGTCTGGAAATTAAATTCTGTACTGTATGCACTGTACTGTCTATACCCTGCAGGGCTCTTCATTGTTGGTTTTTGAAACTCCTCTACTTATGGATGTGTGCACATTTAAACCAGGAGAAACTGTATAAGAAGCCAGGTTCTGCCGTTTGATCATAACTCATAACAACCGCTGACACAATGCTGTCTGCAAGACTGACAATCATCGCCTGTGAGTTCCCAACCTGCTGTTGTCTTAAATGCTTTTTTAAGTCACCTTGTTCAATTTACATTTTGTTTTTGTTCTTGTTTTTTTTCTTAGCCCTTTATTTGCTGCACAGGGTGGTTAAAGTGTGATAGAGGAAAAATGTCTACAATAATGAAATAGCAGGCAGAATTTTAAATATAAAATGGGATCTCAGATATTTTTCTATGATTTCAAAATTACAATAGCTTTTAAAAGTTTTTAAAACTGTATTGTAACTATTGTCATTATCTATTTTGTATTTATCATTTCATGAAGGTTATTTGTTATTCTGAGTGACACATCTCGTTAAGTCATTTTTGATTTAATGAAGAAATGTCACCAACACATGAGATACATAAAGAGAAGGATATGTGAAATAATATGATGAAAATAAAACATAAAAAGTGACAAAAATAAAATAATATATCTAATTTTTTTAATTAATATTTCAGTCCTGGCTGCAACCTGGGGTTCGACTGCTTATGGTAAAATATTACAATTTCTGTTATTTCTTATCCCCTTATTCCCATCCTTTGTTTACACCATTCAAATAATTTTTGCTGTGATTTTTGACAACTGATGCACTAACTTGCACAGTATTTTGCTTCAGGTGAACACCACTATGATGTGGCGTGTCCTGGTGTAAACAGCGAGCTGCACTGCCGTATGTATTCATTTATATTTTAACATATGACAAAATCCATTTACTCCACCACCTTCTTTCCTCTCCTCTCCTACCATCACCCGATGTTACTATTTTGCCTTATGACCCATGTTTTGTGTATATTCAGCTGAAGGACAAGTGATTGAAGTGCTGGCCATGAATTATGGTGAGAAGAGTTCTGCTGACTGCGATGCTAGAGACCACCCTGGCAAGGTCTTAGACGAAGAGAAAGTCTGCTTACACCCAATGATGATTGGATGGGTCCAGTTCATGTAAGAGTTTCTCTATTCTGTGCCGTATGTGGCAACTAAGTTAGTAAACAACTAAAAGTGAGCATATTTTACAAAAGGAAAATGACAAATGGGTTTATTTTGAGATGGAAGCGTTTTAAATCATCTATTATCGAACATTTTCCAAAACTTTGGATATTAATCAATGCAGTAGTTTGCTTTTTCTTCTTTCCTGCCTCATCAATTATTTTATGAGCCCTCAGATTTATCCTGTGGACCCTTGGAGGGGGCCTGATCTCTAATTTTTAAAGAAATTTTTAACTGCACAATTAACCCTTTGAAACCTCAGCCAACTGGCTTAGTATCTGTAAGAAAAATGTGATGGTGATGAGCATCTTAATAAGAAATGGCCCAAATATTTGCAAAAAAAAGAAAGAAATTTTTAAGAAATTAGATTAAGCAAAAAAGAAGAGACACATAAAATTAAAAACTAACAAGGAAATGACCTCATTAAAAAACTTAAAAGAAAAGAACAAAACAAATCGTAACAT
>NW_024612227.1:0-4013 GCF_008729295.1 Plectropomus leopardus
CACTCACATCGCTGGGAGCAACCTTCTGTCCAGAAGGACTCACCGTCCTATAAAAAGAGGAAAAAGATTTGTGAAACATGCTAAAAATTGAGCATATTTTATACTTATAAGAGAAAGATGCTTCTGAGATGATAAAATTGTTATTGTTATTGTTCTGTGTTCTGCACCGCACCTTTGTAGTTTGCTGACATAATTTTATATTTTATTTCATGAATTTTTTTTATTTTACAGTAAAATAATTTGAACAGCAAGGTGCACTATGCTCAAAAATAGTGTGAGGGAATCCAGCATTTTTAAAACTATAAACTGATAAAGTGTTCATTAGATGCATCACATACTCTTCCCAACAGAGACAATGGTAGCACCATGAACAGTTACACGAGCCAAGGACTAGAATTATGATTCTCTTGCTAAACCAGATAAGGATCAACCTGATCCCCCTGGTTTCTACCTCTTACTAGTTTGATGATAAACTTAGCCACTGTTGTATTGTTACACATATGTGATATAGCAGAGCTGCTCAGTGACTCTTGAACAAAGGGAATGGATTAATGTGCAAAGACTGAGATAGTAGAGACTAGGGGATGATTAATTTAGGCATAGTTATTCAAATCTGATGTTTTATCCATCTACATGTACATGACTTACGTTATAATAGAAGCCATCATGTTGACAGCCACAGCTTTCCACAGGGACACATCTCGTCCCGCTCCTGAGAAAACCTTCGTCACAGAAACATCCCTCAGAGCAACCCTGCTCACAGGTGGCATCAGTGCTGCTTGCACAGGTGTGGCCACAGTCGGTACCACACAGCTCATAATGGCTGTTGGCTGGACAGTCTAGTCCTTCGTAAGATAGGAGACAAATGATGGATGTCAGATGTTTAAACATTATTGACAATTAACAGCCAGTCCTGACACTGTACCGAAGTGCAGTTGATCAACAGACCAAGTCCTAGAAAACACATCTTTGTTTTCTTGGCTGAACATAAACAATACAATTACTGATTGACTTACTGCAGCTGGTGTTCTGTCTCCATGGGTAGATTTGGACATTAGCAGACTGACAAGCACTGACATAAGCCTCAATGGCCCTACACAGAAGATCTTGGCCTCGATTTCCCGACACACAAACATCAAACACACAGTCGCTGAAATATGGCGCTGAGTCCACCTGCTCATGGCAGAAGCTGAGGGGGCCATTGACTGCCTGAATCACCTCACATTGGGCTCTGGCAGGTAGCTCATCAGTGCACTGTGGGCAAGAGGACCCACACCCATCACTGCAGGTATAGTTGCCTTCCACTTTCCAAGCTGCCCCAAACTCATCTGGAGTGGTGACCATCATTCCAGATGGGTTGTGGAACTCATCATTTGGATTTCCATTGAAGTTTCCACAAAGTCCACATGTTTTTCCTCTGCAGTGATGATAATGAATATATTCATCCAGAGTCAAAATCATTTGATAGATTGAAGCTGTATGTGTTAAATATTTGCAATAATATTTATGTTCCAGAATTTAAAGTATTCAAACATGGCTAGAATAAATGGCAGTACCTGTAACTTGGTGGTACAGAGATGGATACTGTACTCCCTCCATCGTATGTGACACTTAGGCCGAAATCAGCACTTACAAATGAGCGAGATCCACTTGCGTAGATAGAAACACGACTTCCGTTCAAGAGAATAGGCAAGTTTTTAGTTACCCCATTCACCTTTAACATTAGAAAAAGAAATTTGGATGAACAATAATAGATTAGTATTTGTGCTGGATCTGTTGATTTTAAAAAATGAAATCCAGTGTATATTGTAAAGTGAAATGATTTGTTAAAAGTAATTCTTCAATCTATGTAACTCACCTGTACCGAACCGTGGCTGTCCCTTGACATATGCACTTGATAGCCCCACACATTTACAAAAACTTCAGCTGTGATTGAAACTGGCAGCCCTCTCCACGGCTCATTCTTAGCCTCCACAGAAAATTGGTGGAGTCCATCAGTGGTATTACAAAGGGTCACCAGAGTATAGCGGCAGGTTCCCTGGAAGTCATAGGCCTTGCCATCAAAGGTGAGGTAGTGAGGGTCACCTGAGGCAGAGCAGGTGCCATGAGGGTTTGGATGGCAGCCAAACTCACCCTCCACCACACGGCAGGACTCCTGGGGACCACAGGAGTTAGGGACACAGTGGACTACCCCAGTAGTGCCATCACAGGTGCACAAGCTCTGACACTCCTCCCCGTCCCAGAACTGTTCACTCCCTTGCCGATAGCGTCCTTGGTGATAGCATCCGCACCCTATTGGTGGCACACACTGGTTTCCATTGAGGACAAAACCATCATCACACTGGCAACCCTCCTGGCATGCAGTAACACAGTCAAAAGGGAAAGAGAGACTGGGACAGGTGGAGGGACAAGAGGTTCCACAGACTTCATAATGGCTGTTTTGAGGGCAGTTTTGCTCTAGAGAAAAACAAAGGTATTCATTCAATGAAAGCACTGATATATTATCAAGCCACTTATATCAAGGGGGCAAAGTGCTTACCACAGTCAGTTGCATTTCTCCAGTGTCCAAGGGCGATGCCTTTCTGTTGACACATCAGTGCATAATCGCGCAGGACCTCACAACGTGCTGAAGCAGGATTTCTAGAGGTCCTTATGATCTCCACACATGCATCCACATTCTCCTGTGGATCTACCATGGCCCAACACTGGGTAAAAGGCCCATGAGGTGAGCCAAGGATACCACAGTACTCACTAGAATTGTAGTTTGTTCTGGAGTTCTGATTTACACTTTCCACACAGTGTGCAGCGAGGGAGCCATCTCGCCAACTGTCCCCAAACTCCAGGGAACTGTTGACTAGAATGCCATTGGGTGTGCGAAAGTCATCATGTGGTTGACCATTGTAATTACCACCCAGTCCACCCAGTGAATTACTGTAGATGCTAGGTGCAGTGACACGCACAAAGTGAGGCCAGACTGTCTGCACCGTTACACCAAAGGAGGTGCGCAGGATGATACTGTGAATGTTGCTGTGGTAGATCTGGATTCTGTTGGATGCTGATCTGAAGGGTAGTCTGATCCGCTGACCGTCAACCTGAAGAGTCATTTAAGCATCCAGTGTCAGATTTTCAGGGGTAACAAGTTTTAAAGTTTTTATCAAAACATCTTCAGAACTGTCTCTGGAGAAAGAGTCTCCTCTTATGTGTTGCTCAAAACAAGACTGTTACATGGGAGACAGAAATAATACCTTATAGGGCCATTTAAACAGCCAACTTTGAAGGTAGAAGGTTGTTTTATTTTTTATTTATTTATTTATTTATTTATTATTTATTTATTTTTGCAAGCTGCAAAGCAGAAATTGTTCTGTTTTTAATGAAACCTCTCCGTGGTGTCACTGCTAATTTCTCTTGAAATATATTTGTGGCTTACCTGAACTTTGCTGCTTGCTGTCATTTCAATGGAGATTTGTGTTCCCTCTGCCTCAAATTTTAGTACCCTGGTAAAGCCCTGCTGACCTCTGGGCACTTTTTCAGCAGTCACCACAAAATGTGGATGACTAGATAATCCCATTACTTTGGCAAGGGTAAGTCGACATGCACCAGGATACCTGTATGTCAGTCCATCAAAAGTTTGATATGTCCCTGGGCCTCTTGTCCAGCAAGTTGCAAAACCATTAGGTCTACATCCTCTTTCTCCCTCCTCCACCCTGCAA
Organism: Plectropomus leopardus; assembly: GCF_008729295.1. Classification (NCBI taxonomy): domain Eukaryota; kingdom Metazoa; phylum Chordata; class Actinopteri; order Perciformes; family Serranidae; genus Plectropomus; species Plectropomus leopardus. The sequence continues at coordinate 3,711 of NW_024612227.1, forward strand.
GACTCGTGTAGGCCACATCCATGGAAGCGGCAGGTCATGGAGCCATAACTGCAGCTACAACGTCTCCCACAGTCCTCATCTAGTATTACAGTTTCTCCAGAGCGGTAGTAGCGACCCTCAAAGCTGCAGCCACACTCAGCATGAGGGACGCATACCCCAGCACTGAGGACGTAGCCTGAATTGCAGATGCAGCTTTCCTGGGCAGGGAGAGGACAGTTGTGGGTAGAATTGGGATTGATGCAAGTAGCTGGACAGGCTGTGCCTTGGGACTCGAAGTGGCTGTTGGCTGGGCAGGGGATTTCT
>NW_024612228.1:0-1277 GCF_008729295.1 Plectropomus leopardus
GAAATGATGCAGATAAAATTAATTCATTAAAAAGTGCAAAGAAAGTGTCAGCATGTGATGAATTTTAACTTTGTAAAACCTCAGGGAGCTATTTTTATTTCTTTATTTTCATTCAAATTTTCACTTGACTTCATGAAAAAAGGTTGCTGGGAACTTGAGCTGCGTCTTTAATAAAGTGTTGAATTGAATTGAAGTTCTGTATTTGACGTTGATTTGCTAAAGGCATTATGTATTTTAGCTTTTTTTTTTTTTTTTTNCACGGCCCTGCCTTTGAGTGTTTACATCGCAGCTCGCAGCAGCCTGACCAAATATCAGCTCATGTTTCAGGCAGGAACCTTTTTTACAGCGCAAATTTCTACGGAAGACATTATGTCGCGGAAGAACTACAATAACAACGTGGAGCCGGATGTTGCACTGACGCAACGCAGCCTGTCAGCTGTCTGCATGAATGAATGTAAGTGTAACCATAGTTTTACACACATACACACACATGTGCACTACCTGTCTCGCGGCGGTGAGCGTGCCGTCCACATCGAAGAGGCAGATGGTGCTCGTGTCCACAGTGGCTTCACTCATGTCTGCTGCTGTCTCCCTGTCCCTCACTGTGGACACTGTCCCTCTATGTCTCCCCGGCGATCACTCTGTGTGTGTCCGCAGTCGCTCTCGCTTTGCTCCCAGTGTTTTAGTATTTCTGTCTTTGTCTCCAAAGTAAAATCTGAGACAGTCCACCTGCAGAACTGCTGAGGACAACACCAACAAAGTGAAAGACCAGCTTCTTCTTCTTTGGTGTTCAACTACGGGTCGCGTGCATGCTGCCACCTGCTGACGGGAAGGTGCAGAGTCAGAAAAGCTTTTTTTAATAAACTCTGCTCAAGCGTACAAAGCAGGTCAGATGAGGATACAGAGAATTTTGGGCACCACAAAAAGTCGTTTATTTATGAAGAAATCAGATTATCAACCTGGATGATTATTGGGGGCCGATATTTGTCATTTTGCAGATGATCTGTATCGGCGTTTTACCGAAATGATGCAGATAAAATTAATTCATTAAAAAGTGCAAAGAAAGTGTCAGCATGTGATGAATTTTAACTTTGTAAAACCTCAGGGAGCTATTTTTATTTCTTTATTTTCATTCAAATTTTCACTTGACTTCATGAAAAAAGGTTGCTGGGAACTTGAGCTGCGTCTTTAATAAAGTGTTGAATTGAATTGAAGTTCTGTATTTGACGTTGATTTGCTAAAGGCATTATGTATTTTAGCTTTTTTTTTTTTTTTTT
>NW_024612229.1:0-4086 GCF_008729295.1 Plectropomus leopardus
CCTGCAAGTGGCCATCTTATCTTTCTGTTCAAGCAAAACATTCTCTTCAGTGGACAGCACGCCCTCGTCGTTTCACATGCGCAAATCTTGAACAGTGCAACAGGTCGAAGTTGGACATGACGCGATCGTATTTCCCACAACAGCTGACATTCGGACGTGCTTTTGTATCTCCTGTCGTGCCAAGACAGCGATTAAAATAAGAGCTTGTTTACAACAACTGACAATGTTAGTGTTTTACTTTTATTAATGTCCATTTTTGTAAAGATAGCTTTTGAATATTTAATTTGTCCTAAATTGACATTTATGAAATGATACTCATGGATCATCACCTTTAAATAATGCTGCTACCTTTTGCACTACTGCCACTTGCACTTTAAACTCGGTTTCTGCTGCTGTGTTGTACATAACACATTACCTCACATGAAAAACATGCCCTTTTTCTTTTTGCACCCACCAACTGCACCATACTGTACACAAGTGAGTATGTCTACATGTCCAAAACATATGTACATATATATTTTAAGGTTTTTCTTTCTCTTTGTTTTTCTGTCTTCTTTTGTCCTTTTACTGTTTGCACTGTGGGCCTGGAGAGAAACGCTATTTAAATTCCTGTATGTCTAACAAACATGTCAGTTAACAATAAAGATGACTTTGACTTTGGATGTTCCTGGTGAATTTTTGTGCAGAATACAGAGAGTTCCCCGCCAGATTAAACTAACAAAACTTAACTGAAGTTGTTTTTCACAAAGAAAACAATAAAAAAGTCCAGAATATCATGAAAAATTAGCTGTTTCTACATCTCCCTTCACTGTAAACAGCAAAATCATTTAACCGCAGGACTCCTGCCAAGACTCAAAACAAATTTAAACACGCCTTGACAAGTCACCAGGTGACCACGCGAGACATTAAACCTTTAGTACCTGGTCCTTGACGGGAGTGACGTAGCCGTTATCCCTCCAGTCCACAGATCGTGGGGCCTCCAGGTAGTTGGGCTCCATGAACAGGGACCCCTTGGTTTTCCTCTGTGCTTTGGCCTTGTAGCCGTTCATGATCTGCCTGAACTCCTCGTGAGTCTGTGGAAAGAAAAAAGGGAGTAAATTACACAATGTGGATTTGACTATTATATAAATGTTTTCACCCAGACACCAACAAGAAGACTTCAGAAGAAAAAGAAAAGCAGCTCTGGTATTTGGCTGTAAAAGAGGTACTTGGGTGTGTTTTTAGCTGCAGATTTATCTAAATATTTTAATTATTTAAATTTTTTGGCCATTATTTAGTATTTTTATTCTTGTCAGTCTCCAGTTCTATTTCTAGCTTGTTCAATCTTTTTATTTCATTTTTTGCCTTCATATAGCTATGTCACACACCAAATGCCATCTGTTTTTTGTTGTGTTTTTTTCCTGTTTTTGTATATTGTTTAGCATATAAAATGGTTTATGACAGAATAAAGCTGATTTACTGCTTCATCTATAGTCTGTTATTGTCTGCTACATCACTTTTCTTGTACTGCTTCCCTTTGAACCCTGAACAAATCTGTGCGATAACAAAAACATGGGAAAACCCCAACGGGCAACTTGGCAATAAATGTTTCACATAGTGCAAACATTTAGTAGATTTAGTGTTTTTTAAAAGTTGGGAAAAAATATCTAGGTAAAATAAAACATATTTACATTATCATAATCTCAAATATATAATTATGTTAAAAATGTTCTTAAGTCTTTTTTAAACTCGTTTTTAGGGTAATTTTCTTGGATTTTTTAAATTTCTTGCACAATTTTGGGTCATTTCTTCTTGCATTGCATGCTTCTGGCGTTTTTGAAAGTAATCAGGTTTGCGCAGGTTTTAAAGGGTTAAACTGAGGGCACACATTGTGGCTTAACTCGTTATCAAATCAGTTTTCCTTTATTTGCTTTCTAGACCTCCCCAGGAAACCCTGCATGTCTTTCCCAGTGAGAAATGAATCTGTGGGTCAAAGCTGCGCTCTCACCATGTCTCCAAAGTGGTTCATGCCCAGGCGGTAAGAGTGTGTGCCCATTGAGTGCTCCAGGTTGTGCAGTTCAATCTTCTTCAGGTTCTTCTCCCATATCATTCTCCTCCAGCCCTCCTCTTTCTGCAACGAAAAAAAAAAGATCAATATTTACACCTTTTTTCACGGTAACTGGCAGACTGGAGCAGCTTACTGCAAAACCTGACAAGCTGTTCTTAAAATAATAAAATTATCTTTGAAACCAATTACCTTTTAGAGGTAAAGTAAATAAAACTATTAACCTTAATTTATGGTTACTTTAGTTATGTTTACATTAAATTTAGCTGTTTTGTGGCAACTTAAAAATGACGTGGATTTATCTTGTTCTTTTAAAATTGTTAGCAACTTGAGTAAACCAAATTATTCTGAATTAACCTGATCATCAAAAGGAGGATTTTGCCAGCGATGAAGAGCTGCAGGTTCTTATTAACATGTTTAAGAAAATATAAATATGACTGACTCGTTTGCAACCTGCAGGCTACAGATATATAACACAGTAAACTTCTTATACAAACCATTTCAATGTATGCAATATCCATTCATTGTGCAAAATAAGAAAAATACTTAAACTTAGGGTTGATTTTTTGTACATGTTCAAAAATATATATCAGTTTGTGATATCTGCAGATATCAGCATGTTGACCAATTCCTATATTTCATTTCAAAGCTGATAATATAATCCCTAATATAAAGTGAGCATTAATTAAGACTATTCATTAGTTATTTTTGCTTACATTTTTCAAGTACAATCAACATGTCAGATGTTACATTGTGTGAGGAAAATAATACATTACCTCATGATATTTCCTACTGTGCCAGCTCTTCCACAGATCCCAGTGCTCGTCCAGCTGTGGGTCCAGACTGGGGGCCGACAGGGCTGCACTGAGGCACGCGGCCATTATAGCTAGAGGCAGCATTGTTGCTTCCTACTGCAAAACAAACAGGTCAGGAGTCAGTTTCCAGAGAAGCCAGTTAATCATGGATGCAGGAAATACACCCCATTACAAAAGACACGATTCCTCCAGGAAAAGCGTTGAGTCATGCAAGTTTACCATCGACATTGATGTTTTTTCACAGTGATACTTGTCATGCACTCTGTGGTACAGCTTGTTCTCGCCATGACTCCGCATTTAAGCTGCAATACACATTCCCGACTGTACACTCCTTTCCCGTAAGCCGGGCCCCAAACATCGAGACTAATTAGGCCAAATGAGCAATAAAAAACGTTTGATCGTGATGATTATGTAATGACTGTGAGCAGGAATAATTTGCCCGTTTGGAGCGGAAACTTCGCCGGATCCCGACAATAAAGCGAGCCTGTTTTTGTTTTCAGGGGGAGTCACGGGATCTGCAGCGGCGGCGCAGAGCCAAGACACTGGCGGCCTGGACATCGAAACTACCACCAGGAAAACGAAAAGAAAACCAAAACTTTTCCCGGTAGCTGTCAGACGGCGGGTTTTTCAACCAAATCCTCCGCCGATGGATGTTAAATTAAACAGTTTGGGATAAACTAGCAATGGCTGCTTTAGGCTCCACTGGAGGTAGACGAAGACAAAGGCAGCCGAATGAAACAAGATGGCAAATGTCGACGGATAACAAGAAAAAAATCACATATTTTCCCCTGAAAATACACTTAAACGAGATATAAGCTCAAATACACATTTTTTAAAACGGGCACTGGGGTGTTGTTTATTCTAGGCTCAAACGACGAGAAAAAAATCCCAAAGAAACACGAATATCCCTCACTATTTTTTCCTTTAAATGCTAAATTACACACCAAGTTTAGGTATTTTTGCATCAGAAAGCGATTAAAACGAATAAATATAAACTTACTGTCTAATTTGGGTTGCAGCAGACAACGAAGAAAGATAGAAAACACAGCTCAGATAGAGGTACACAAAGTTTATAAAGGCCTGACTGGCAGCTGAATAACGTCCCACCGAGCTCTCTGATTGGTCAGCTCCTTGTTTATTACTACTGAGGCCCCGCCCCGGTGTCTGACGTCATCGTTGGATGCACGTGATTCCCTCTCCCTGGAAACCCGGACAGCCTGTTTTTCC
>NW_024612230.1:0-3397 GCF_008729295.1 Plectropomus leopardus
AAGCACCAAACAGTCCCTAAGGGTTAATATTAGTGTCCATTGGATTGACTATTTTGGAGCCAGCCTCAAGCTTCTCTGATCATCTTGTTAATTTCTTACACACATTTTGAAAGCAGGTTTTTATTACAATATTAACAATTAAATTAGGGTATATCAGCCTCAATTTTTTATGCTTTTCCTCTTATTTATTCATTGTTGAAAGAGGTTTAATATGTCAATTTGATATTTTAAGATATTTAGAATTTTGCAGTGTTTTTCTAAGTCTATATGAGGGTCCAAAGAAAATATGAAGAACATGGAGAAGGGTCTTTTAAAACTTTACAACATGTGGTTAAGCCCCCCTTTTACCTCAATTATTTTTGTACAGTTCCTCTGAATAAAAGAACAAACTGATGTTACTCAGGTGGTTGTATGCAGCTGCGTTCTTGCTGGTTTTGTTGTCCCATGATTAGAAATGGCACCATTCTTATGATAGATCTCCATTTGCAGCTTGTTGTAATGTCACAGCATTGCAACAGATTAAAGGTGCCAAAATAGCCGAAATGTATCACATGTTTTGTGCATGTAGCCCGGCATGTATTGTGATGTGAAGAGCTCTAACAATTCTTTGAACTGCATGCAAATAAAGTTTTAATGAGCCAGCGCTTCTTGTAAAAGAAATAACCGCGACACCCATTAGCATGCAGTTGTAAAAGTGAAATGTATTATTAGAACGGTTTAGTTTGAGGGTCAGTTTTGCCCCACGGGCTCATCCGTTCCTCCGAAACCTTTCAACTCTCCTCTCTGTGTTTTCATCATCATCGCTTTTTTTCTCCTATTTATCTTTGTCATAACAGTTTTTTTGTCTCATCTCTTCGTTTCTGCAGCCAAAGCCGGAGAACGCAGTGACCATTGCAGTTTCCTCTCGGGTTTTATTTCGGACTGAACGGGAGCAGAAGGTGTTTGAGCAGAAAGGGGTGGAAGAGTACCTGAGGTACCAAATCGAGCATGAGAACGAGCCCTTCGCCCCCGGACCGGCTTTCCCCTTCGTCAAGGTTGAAGTCAAACAAGCTCACACTCACATGACAAATACCAGCCCAGGCGTTAGAGGAAAATGTTGATATTGTGTATTTCTGCAAACTACAGATATGCTTTATTTGTATGTTTCATACGTATCATATTAACATTTAAATTACCGGAGTGGAGAGGATGTTGGACGTCATGTCACCCCGGCGAGATGTCTGCCGAGCTACAGACCACATTATAAGACTGACAAACAACAAAAACTGGTTGTTTTTAGTGAGTCATCACGGTGTCTCCACGAGGGAAATGCCTTGAAATGTAGTTGGTTTTTTCAGAGATATCACTGTGCGTCCTGCTGAAATAGTGCCACGAAAAATGATTTTTCTTACTGAGACATGGCTCCATTTACTGCTATAAAAAGACTTAAAAAGACACAGCGGTACATTGCCAGGAAAAGTTTTTAATGGGACATGGCTGCTTTTCCCGCCAGTGTATTGCAACAAAAAGTGATTGCTTTCACTTAGATGTTGTTGTGTTTCTTGCCAAAATGGTGCCACCATGAGTGGTTGTTTTTCCTTAGATATAGATGCGTTTCCTGCCAGGATAGTGACACAAAAAATTGTTCTTTTTCCCTGAGGCATTGCTGCATTTCCTGCACATATAGTGCCACAAAAAGTGATTGTTTTTACAAACATCTGATTGCATTTCCTGCCAAGATAGTACCAAAAAAAATGTTGTTGTTTTTACAGAGATATTTCTGCATTTCTTGCCAAAATGGTGCTACGAAAAGCTATTGTTTGTCCGTATACATTAGGACAGTGCTACAAAAAGCAGGTGTTTTTCCTGAGACATCAATGCATTTCCTGCCAGGATAGTGTCACAAAAAGTGATTGTTTTTATGGAGAAATCTATGTGTTTCCAGCCGGGAAAGTTCCGTGAAAAGCAGATGTTTTCCACCTAGATATAGCTGCATTTCCAGCCGAAAAAGTGCTGCAAAAAGCGGTTGTCTATAAAGAGCCATTGCTGTGTTTCAAGTGGGGACTGTACCATCAAAAGCAGGTATTTAAGCCAAAACATGAATTTCTCCTCACCATAACCAAGTCATTTTTGTGCCGAAACCTGTCTTACCAGCATTGTTGAAATGTAAAAAAGCAAAGTTTCAGCATATAAGCCACATAATAAGGCGCAAATGTGATGTATCTGAGGTCAGCAGAAACGCACAATAGCAACATTTATTCTAGCGTTTGGGTTGCAAATACAGAGTTTGATTAGCAGATTGAACATTTGACTTTTGTGCTGGCCTGGACATCTCAGCTGACAATTGCCGTATCCTGACAGGCTCTGGAGACGGTAAATGCACGTCTGCGGGACCTGTACCCCCAAAGTGAAGAACTGTTTGACATTGTTTTGGTGACGTACAACCATGCCCACGTAGGAATCCGACTCATCAACACCATCAACCATCACAGTAAGTCTCACAGACAGAACTAATTATAAAGATGTGGCTTTAAGTTGAGAAAACAGGTGCTTTATAGCCGGCATCTCCTCCAGAATTAGACAGTAGTGGCATTAACACACCAGTTTAAAGACCTGCTATGCAGAAACTGAAAATTTACGACTATGGCGACCCTCTGTGGCATTATCATATGATACAATGTGTCAGGCAAAAAAATAGGCTTGAAATAGTTTCCTGTCATGGTGTAGCCCATTGATAGCTCAGAAAGATATGAGGTTTCAAGCACCCACATGGACTCTGGCAATTCAGTTTGATAAGATTATTATCTCACTCTCCACGTCAAACTGACATAGAGCATAAATAATGTAAATAATTTATCCAGAAGAGAAAACATAAAAACCTGGAATTACCACCTGATGCTTCTGTGAGCCACTGAAGTTCCACTTACAGTTTACACCCGTGTTTGTGAAAACATGGGTGCTTCACACATCTTCCCCAGCACAGTGGATCTATACAATCAGCATTTTCCCAGGATCAGTGTTACCAGTTCAGTATGTGACCAAATGTCCCTTCTGTTCCTGAGTTTAGACATTAAGTATTGGCCAGAAAAGTGCTTTTGTGTGACATGATGTCAAAGTGAAGTTGACTTCTGAATATGAAAAGTCATCAGTTCAGCATTTTATTCTATGATTTGCATGAACGGATTCTTGATTTTGAGACAAAAACATTTTGTGTTTTGAGGGTCACACTGATGCCGTGATCCCCCTTGATGCCAGCTTCCTCTGCCATATTATTAGTCATGCCTCCACTATTAATATACACACACGAGTGTTAATCGCCACTTACAAAAAACTACAATATTTGCATGTATTATTACATGCTATTATAAATTACAGTTGACTAGTTTCTATGTTTATTGCTATTGTTACATGTTATGTT
>NW_024612231.1:0-1744 GCF_008729295.1 Plectropomus leopardus
GCTGAGACAAGAAGAAGGCAGTTTCTAAGGAGCAGAATTTAAGTATGAGAAAATAGTTAATGAGCTCAGTTATGTCTATAAGAAATAGACTGGACAAAGAAGAAATCATATTTTTTAATCTTTCTTGGGAAGTCAGTATCTACTTATGCTGCTCATGGTGATTTGTTTATTTGTGAAACTGGACACCTATTAGCTGCTACCAGGGTAGTAACTATTCTTCCAGGGATCCACACATAAAAATACATACATCACATACAAATACATTAACATTACCCTTAACAAAAACCCATATACCCACCCAGCACACCCTAGATTACTTATAGTACCCACCAATAGCAAACTATGTTTTACTTGCTGATTTTTTTTTAAGTTTTGCTTGTTTTCTTGTCTTTCCCCAAGAAATAAAAATGAGGGTTCCAAAAAACAAAAACAAAGAGAGAAAACATGCGTGACAGAGACACAGATCAAGGGGGAGGGGAAGGGGGCCCACAGTGCCTGTTCATGCACAGGGCCATGAATTTGGTGATATATGCCCCTGTTTGTGTAAGTGGTTCTTGCATGAAGCTCAAGTGCCCAAGAAAAAGCAAATAGAAAAACAATATAAAACCTAAAACTGACCTTTTGTGCACACCAGAGGTTTGAATAATTAATTATCAGTATAAGACACACTGCTGGGGACTGCTGTTAGAACAAAATGTCAGCAGTATAATCCTGTTACCTTTAAATGCAGCACATTACTGCTAATTTGAGTTAATAACTTGACTTTTTTTTTTTAAAAGTGCAATCAAACAGCAATAAACTGCAATAAACCTGCCTTTTGGCAGCATCTTACCAAAGCAGAAACTAACGGCTCTATCATTTAAAAAAAGAGCGACAGACCGCCAATCTCAGCAACAGCAAGACACCGTCAATTTCACAGCAAATTAATGGCAACCCTGCTGCCAGTTCTTTACCGTTTCTCTAACAGGAAAATCTCCAGCAGCGCACAGTGTCATCTTTTGTATGTAATTTGTGTTTTCCACTAATAAATTAAGGATGATAAACCAACCGAGTCTTTATTGGTCCGTTCCTAAATCATTAACAGCAGTATAATGTTTCTCTCTGTGAGTGTTGGCAGCATTTATGTACAGTAATCTATGGCAACAGGCCTGCAGTGAAACGGCCTGAGGGTGGCTCACACGACGAGAAACACTCGTTTGCCCATATGCTGTTTCCTGGAGGAAATACAGCTTAAAGCTTCAAACATGACGCCCCTTGAGTGTGTGTGTTTTTCCTTTGGTTTAATTAGTCACAATTATTTTTCCCCTTAAGTATGCGGATGTACCTGGATGCTGAGCAGCTCCTGAAGACATCCAAACAAACAAGAGCTCGGCTTAGCCTGCGTTTGAAGAGATGCTTGTTACTCCTCAGAAAATCCTCTTTTTTGGGTAAAACTGTGTTAAGTTTGGAAAGACTGAAGCAAATGCACTGCCTCATCATTAACGACTGGTTATCTCCTTACCCAATTTATTCACACTGGGAATGAAAGGTCATACTGGTGTGAATCTCACAAGTCAGGAAAAACTGTTCCTCAGCACATGTGAGTCACTGTGTTGTTGAGTTTGCCTGTTTTCGGGTGTTTGCTGCCATCTAATGGGTTCTGGTTTATTCTGGGATGAGCTACACTATATGGCCAAAAGTATGTGGACAAATTAATACTACTCTCACAATAAATATACACTCACTATATACTTACCTGAATGTG
>NW_024612232.1:0-1140 GCF_008729295.1 Plectropomus leopardus
CTCAGCTATTATTCAGATTTTTGTTTCTGCAGCCATTTACATACTATAGCACAGTAACCTATAGAGCACTGCTTTTTCAACCAGTAAAGTTTGAAAATGATGTTAGAATGTTTCCTTGGGTTGTTGTGTTAGAGAAACGCATTATCATCTTTATCCTCTTTATGCTGACGTCTGAAATGTGCCAGCAAATAAAACATGTCAGTACGCTCAGCAGCCACGGTCTGTCAAACACCTGGGGAGCAGGCAATTCTGTAAATTTGGAGTGAGGGAAAAAATGAAACTTTTCTGGATGAACAGACGTGTTGAAGATTTTTTTCCCCTACAGAACTATGCAGATATGTTATATTTGCAGCTTTGATACATATCATATCAATGTTTCTAAAGTGGCATAGCATATGAGCTGGAGGGGGTGGTGATGGCGTAACACCGAGGCAAGATGCATGCTGAGATGCAGACCACTGTTTGAGACCAACAAACAACAAATCCTGCCATTTTTTTGGTGAGTCATGTCTGCATTTTCAGCTACTTTTTTGCCAACAGAGGTGAGCATTAAGTGATCCATTGCTGCATTTCCTCGAGGGATGGTGACATGAAAAGCTGTCATTTTTTTTACAGTCATCTCTGTGTCTGTCTGGCCAAAGCATAATATTTTCCTAACAACAGCCAAGGGATATTTTGTGCCTCAATCTAATCACATTAACCACAGCATTGTTGAAATATAAAGATTAAACGTATCCGCTACTTAATTGCGTACATATGTAACATTTTTGTGATTTGCAGAAACACTACATGCAAACATTTATTCTGCTGACAAGGGTGGGTGACTGAGCCCATGGCTCGCTGATAAAAGCTTTTGCATCTGCAGTATTATGAACTGGGTGTCTGTGGTGACATTCTCAGGTAAAATCACTGTAAGCACTGTGTTTTCTATTACCCGGCAGTGTTAGTCTGAAAGAGACAGTAGACAACTAGCATGGCGTAGTGGTGATACATCTCGGTCATTGTTAGCAATAAAGCTAAAAGGAATGCACAGGATAAAATGAATTGCATTGATACATTAAATTAACCCTTTGAATCCTAGACCAACAATAACCTTTTCATGTGATGCTTTCAAGTGCTTTTCACAAGTATTTATACCTA
>NW_024612233.1:0-1247 GCF_008729295.1 Plectropomus leopardus
GTTAATTCGATTTGCCAATCATAGCTTACCACTTTGTACTGTGGGAAACATAAATAGGAATGCAAAGGAAAAACAGCGACGCGATATTAACTGTGACATTTTACTAAATTAGAAGCTGCTTCGTTGAGGACATACATGCCGAATAACAGGATGTCTCTTCCGATTCATTAAATGATTTTAAGTGCTGGTCAGTGAAATATCTGCGTTTGCCAACAGGAGAGGAAGTCTAATATCGCAGAATTCTTCAGTAGAGTTCATTGGCAGGACATAAGGAGGACAGCAGGCGAAACAATCATAAAACGCTATATTTTTACCAAATTAAGAAAAACTTTGCACAGCATTTATTTGCCGAATGAGAGTTCATAATGAGCTCCTACATACAAATGGAAAATGTCATTTTGATAAGGCACACATTTTTGTCGAAAAGTAAAAGAACTTTAAAGCAGAGGATTTCGCAAAGGAATTTGGCCATGACTCTGTTAGCGGTCGCTATGAAGCAGCCTTTAATGCCGCTGTCACAACCACAACAAATAAAGACAATGCGGGTTCCTGCCGGACAGACAAGCCTCAGAACTCACCAGGTCTCTGGGATTTTCCATCAGGCCCGGCCGCGGGATGACACTCTCACTGAAACACTAAAACCCGCAGAAATAATCATTAAAACCCAAAGGTAGACATATCAACAAAATTATCATACTTGTACTGCGCATGCGCCGCGGACCACGGGTGCTGAGCTCTCATTGGCTGATGTCTCTGCTTCGTGTGTGAGGTTCAGGTTGCACGGCGTGCCCGCCAGCGACCCCTGCTGGACACACCCTGACGCTCAATACTGTCTGGACCAAAATTTAAAAATTAAAAGAAAAGGAAATCAAAGGAAAGTGCATTTGCTCAAGTTCTGTACAACTCATACTCTGCCTTTTTATTAGACCTCTACTCAAAGGGACTTTTCTTACCTATGATAAAAACTACATTAAAAATTATATGGTTTGTAACTAAAAGGGCCTTTTTGTTATACTGCAAAACATGCACTGTTTTAAGGAGGAAACCTACAATAAATTTACTTTAATGTGTGAAGAAATGTCAAAAATAAAATGATTAAATTGACCACCTGATACAGGAACACATTATTACATGTAGTTTTTTTTATGTTGTAACAAGATAATTGTATTGTTGTATTGTCTTTTTTATCTGGCCTGGTAGTTTTTTTTTTTGCTTCTGTACTTTATCCCTTTTGAAACCTGAGTGGT
>NW_024612234.1:0-4119 GCF_008729295.1 Plectropomus leopardus
GGGTAATTCCACGCACCGATTCCCACGCACACACCGAGGGGCTCCCTCCTGGTGTAAGCAAACGATCCTCCAGGAAGCTGGATGTGCTGGCCTTAAAAAAAACAACAACACTCAACATTAAAACAACGCAACTCTAAAATTTGGAACTTTAAGGGGCAGCGTGTGCAATTTAGTGGGATTTAATGGTGTGAGAATTACAGATTGTAACCAGCTGAAATTTCTCCCGGTTAGAATTTCTTCAGTGTTCGTTGCTCAGGGGGTTTTTAGTTACAGTCAAATTATCTTTAGAGGTCTCTTTCTCTCCAAACTGACCCAGAGATTAAAACAGGTAAAAACACTGAATAAAGCAGTAAAATGTTAAGAAATCACTGCTTTTCCAACACTCTGAGTGAGGAGGGGCCGTAACTGTAGCGGCCAACACTAAAATGCAAATGTCTCTATCTGCAGATCCATTCTGGGCTCCTGTAGAAGCAGTCTATTATTATTTCCATGTGCAGTTGGTGGAAATTGGTGTAAATATTTTTTTTAACTATTGAGTTCTGTCTTTTTTAAACTATATATATTGTTTTATTGCTTTTTTTATTTTGCACAAAACTTTCTGATATGTCTTTGCTGCTATAAAAATGCAAATTTACCCCTTGTGGGAATGATAATTGTTACCTTATCTTATCTTTTCTGATCATGGTGTAACGTGGTGATCTCCATGGACGAGGACACACACTGTGCCAATATAAACAGCTCACTCAAAGTTAACAAAAGCATACCAATTCTTATTTTCAGGTGATAATGCACTCAAGAAAACATGTTTAAATCGTAATCCATTTCTACCAATATATCCCCTTAATACAACTCCCTGGACCTTAAAGAAAATCACAGTCATGCACCCACCTGCGAGTGTCCCAGCCATGCCAGCGTAGTACTCAATGGTCTGCCAGGAAATATCAATATCCACCAGCGCCTCCGTGATGGTCTTGCCATTGTTGATCACTTCCAGTTTTGCAATCTTCTCCCGTCTTTCCTATTTTTATGAGAATAAAAGGAAAAAAGTTGATTTATTCATTTATTCATTTTTTAATTTAAATTTTACTTAACTTTATAAAGAAAACATTGCAGGGAACCTGCTGTATATGATGCTGAAAGTTTCAGTTTGGATTAAACAAAAGGCATTTAAACAAAGTTTTGTGTTGGATTTTGTTAAAACCTAATTTCTAAATATTTACAGAAAGATTTTCTTTTTTTTATTGTGAATGCTCCCGAATATCAGCTGTAATCTGTCTCATTAGCTACTAAAATAAAAAGTATTGGCCCTGGAAAAACCAACATCGGTCGAGCCCCAGTTAAACTTCCGAAACATGACACCAAAGTCGCCTCACGGACACAAAAGCTTTTTTTTGTGCAAAAGGAGGCCAGCTGGGGGGGGGGGGTGTTTCCAGGGCAGTTTGTGCTTTTAATGAATAACTGCTGTCTTACTGTCTTACTCGCAGCAGGCAGCTCCAACTTGAGTTGTGTAACAGTGAAATCAAACTGGACGGACTGTAATGTCACAGGTTGACCTTATCTCACCCTGATAATGCGGGCGGCCTCTAACATCACCCGCGCCCGCTCCATGCCCGCCATCTTGCTCCATTTTAGGTAGGCGGCGCGGGCGCTCTGTATGGCCTCCTCCACCTCCTCAGCCCCGCAGGGCACCATCTGACACAAGACACGACCTGCACAGACATTTCAGTTATTTAGATGTGGAGGAGATATTTAAAGCTTTTACATAAGTAAAAAGTAAAAGTGGTGACGAAAAAGCCTTAAAAAAACAAAAAAATACTCATTAAACAGAATGGCACGTTTCAAAATGCTGTATTACTAGATATAAAAATACTGACACATTCATGTGTTCATCTCTTAAATGTTGCAGCTGGTAAAAGTGGAGCTCATTTTAACGACTGCAATTTATTTTTGGATTTATATTTCAAATTAAGCATCTCAATCCAGAAAGTAACAAAATACTTATTTTTTTATAAAATTGAAAAAAGAGGGTAGGATTGAAAAGCCTTCATTTCCTCTTCATTTACTCCTTTTTGGACATGAAATACTTGCGTTTGTTTACTGATTATGCCCGATGGGCATTCTCATGTTTTTGCATATTTTATTTTCTTCTATGATTTTATTTGGCATGTTAGAAATAAAGATCTAACTAACTAACTAACTTCAGGCCTGATAGGAGATTTCACGTGATTCACTGGCATTTGGCCAAAGACTGTGATTAGGATAAATCTTGTTTATTGTTCTCACTTTGTGACTCTGTGTGTCATAATGGCTAAATGTGTCCAGGCGACACATAAAATTCCCAAGACAACCACAGGAGCTATTTTAAGTGTTTGTCAGGTGATTTATGTGCATCTGCCCACCTGGGGACAGATTTTGTCCACATGATCACATGATAGCTTCACATTTCTGCAACATGCAGTCGTAAAACGTTACAAACGTGTAGTTGAGATCAAAATTAAGGATGAACTCTAAAACAGGTGAGGTCTGACCGAGCAGATGGAGGTAAAGGGTAGGACATAGACCCCCTTTTTTCGTAAAAAAAAAAAAAAAAAAAAAAAAAAGTTAACCGAAGATTAGCAAGAAAAGAAAATGTGTTATTAAGACTACATTAGAGTTATATTGTTTATTATTCACTTATTGCCAGTTAACCATGCTTCTTTTTGAAGCCCCCAAAACTGGCATTTACAGGGGTAAAATTATGAAAATGAATGATTATTTGATCTTTATGATTAAGACTGATGTTGATTAAAAAATAAACTCAATGGAAATAGAAAATCAAATTAATGTTTAATATTTTTATAGACTCGTTCTGTAAAGCACACTTTTATGTGCAGAGCAGTGTGAGTGTGATTATTTGACACTGCACAAAAAAAAGTATAAAAATCAATGTTGCTGCTAATAATTGGCATATCCCAGGCTGTGATGATAATAAAAAAATATTCTTAACATATGGTACATTGAAAATATTTTGAGTGTTTTTTGTTTTTGTCAAAAAACAATGTGGCATCATGACAAAAACCTGGCATTTAAAGGGTTAGAAATCTGAAAATGACTGAATATTTGATATTCATGATTAGGACTGATGATGGTTTAAAAATTAATTCAATGAAAGTAGAAAATCCTAATAATGTAAATGAGTTTTAAAAGCTTGCTTTTTAAAAGCACATCTTGTGTGCAGCGATGTGAGTGTGAGTCATGAAATGGGGCCCTAAAGGTTGATTAGACTGAAATACTGCTCTGCTTGTATTTCCACATTTCCTCTTTTTTTTTTGTTGTTGTTTTTTTTGTTTTTTTTTGCCAGCTCAACAAATGGCAGTTATTCCACCCACCACAGAAGAAGAAAAGGGTGGGTTTGAGTTGCATAACAGCCTGTCCTCATAGCGATCCTGCTGCACCCGCTGACCATGTAACATTTGTCCGAATGCAATAATAAAACTTTCATATAAAGCGTTAAATAACGAGCCAGACTCGTGCGTGCTGTATTTACCGGTCGCAGGTTCAAACACGGGCTCTGCGTTTTTCTGCTGCCGGGGCTTCACGCGCTTCCCTCCCCAGAAGTTGAGATGATCCGTGACCACCGCGGTGCCCGTCGCCGCTCCGGGCATGGTGTCCAGGATAGACTGGGACATTTTGACAAGAGGCGGAGGACCTGCGGGGACAAATCACACACATCAACTCACATAAATGTGGATACGTGAATAACCATGCACGGTCTCACCGTTAGATAACTGCTGGCAGCGTGCAGGTGAAGCTGCTGCGCGCGAGCAGGGACGTTTAAACAGAGAAATATACGAAGAAAATAACGCAATTTTACCGTCGGTGCTGCAGCAGATGGAGGGGACGATCCAGATGGTGAGATCGCTTATAAAGATTTTTTCACGCCCCGATTAACAGTCACGACACGCCTCCTTTACATGGAAGGGGGCGGGCGCATCCCCGGAAATGACACATTTGTGCATCAAACCTTCACAGCACTGAAAATACAAAAAAATAAAAGTAAAAATAAAAATGTAATCTTAAATAAAAAAAACAATCAAATAATAATAGTAATAACTACAACAGTAATAATAATATAAATAA
>NW_024612235.1:0-1743 GCF_008729295.1 Plectropomus leopardus
AGGTATGCACAACAATGCCAGGGAAAAAATGGCGACCTTAGCCAAGCTTGCAGTGGCGTCATGGAGGGATGTTTCTGCCCAGAGGGGACGATTCTGTACAGTTCAAACTCTGACACCTGTGTCTCCTCCTGTAAGATCATTTTCTGTTGTGAAGAAAAGTCTAATTCTTTGTGAATAAATTTATGTTCAAATAAACTGATTGTTCATATTGTTTTAGGTTGCACTGGACCTGATGGACAACCTAAACAGGTAAATGCTACAAAACGTGACTCATTGCTACATGATATAGAGTTTGTTGCTTTAATGACATTAACTCTGTTCCATCTCTCAAACAGCTTGGTGATAGTTGGCAGATTGGCTGTCAGCAGTGTGTTTGTGATGAGGACACAATGAGCGTTAAGTGTGAGCCTGTCGCATGTCCCACTCAAAAACCAATACGCTGTAATGAGGAAGGTGAGGTATTGGCGACGCGCACAGTGGACTGCTGTGAGAGACAGATCTGTGGTGAGTGATCTAAAGTACCACAACTACATCTGCTTACATATCATTTGGTGATCTTAAAAAAAAAAAAGCATGATTTCTTGGGCATTCCTCTTATTTTACTCACAACTATCAGTTTTCTCAACAATGAAAGGATTCAGCTTTTAAAATCAAGAGTTGTATATTTTTCTTGCTCTTATGTGTGATAACTTAAAAACCAGAAAATGCACTCAGATGCCAGTTTTTCAGGTCCTCATTTCTAAAACTACCAACATCAAGTGTTGAAAACCTTAAAATCAATATAATGCTCCATTTTAATTGAAACTGTTTTAAAGAGGTGTTTTTTTCAGCTGACTATAACATTGTATTTGGATAGCCCACCTACAGATTGTATATCGAGTATTTGTAATTTTTAAACAGCTTATTAGTTGAAATGCGATAATTTAACAGTTTTCCTTTATTCTGCAGATCAGGTCTTACAGTCAAGAAATTCCTGTTACAGTTACGAAATTAGAAAAACAGCCATGAGATGTTTTCCAAGCATGGAAATAACAATGTTTTGGAAAATGT
The DNA here is from genome assembly GCF_008729295.1 of Plectropomus leopardus. Lineage (NCBI taxonomy): Eukaryota > Metazoa > Chordata > Actinopteri > Perciformes > Serranidae > Plectropomus > Plectropomus leopardus. The sequence continues at coordinate 1,051 of NW_024612235.1, forward strand.
TTTGAATATACATAGTTTTGGCTGTTGTTTAGAAATGTTCATAAAAATCCTGAAACACGTTTAACATTACACAAAATCTATTCACTGCAATAATAATTTAAAAGTTCTTGCTGTGCTGCTGAAACGTCAGTACTATCATGTGATACACATAGACGAGACCGGCAGCGCATCATCGTCAAAGCTGCACCCCCTTTATGGTGGAAAGAATGGAACTGTTATGTAAGAGAACAAAAACGGGAAAATGTCGAAACGGCTTTCAAACATTGACTGTGCTAAATCGCTAAATGACGTTGGTGACAGTTACCACTAATAGCTAACATTATCTTGAGCAGGAGTCTGCTGCAATACAGTAATGTAACAGCTTCAGTCTAATTAAATCTCAGCCAATAGATCTAACAGGTAGCTAATAGCAGTTTACTAATTTACAGACAACACTAATCTGTCAGTCTAATTATATCTGGTGTATCAATTAAATAGAGAGATTTGATTGAATTCCCAGGTATCATGATACTGACATCTAAACATGACACAAATGATTATTCAACAAAGAATAAACACATACAAACTTGTAAAAAAAAAGTGAGTCAGTCAGTGAAAAACTGTGTATGTTCAATTATTAATTGATGATTTTTTTTTTTTTTTTTTTTTTTAATTTCCTATTTCCCAGGAGCACCTGTAATGATTTTTGGTTAC
>NW_024612236.1:0-1371 GCF_008729295.1 Plectropomus leopardus
TTTTTTGCTTGTGTTGCAGTTTGGATTTAGCACATTAGAATTAAGATCACTTAAGTGTCGCCTACTATAAATCAGGTTTGGCTTAATTAATTTCTTCCCTGAAAAGCCTGTCATTCTCTAATTCCTCTACAGTTTCCTCATATGGGTTCTGGAGGAGCCTCAAGGTTTAAGTTTATATTCTGGGTTTACCATTTTGATCATACAATGATCAATGTTTAAGCAGTGATATAACAGCATGACAACATCTTCAGAGGAAATGCTCGTTGCTTGAGTCAAAACACAGCCTGTGCTGCAGTGATGCTGAAGCTTTGGACTGAAGGGGGCGAGGCAGCAGTAGTAGTAGTGCCTGTGTGTGCGGTGTTTGGCGGGCACATCATCATCCCGACCCGACCGAGAGGCAGCAGACCTCCCGCATCCTCCCCCGCATCCCCAAACCACTGCATTGTATCTGCAGGCACTGCGATAGGCGCTCGCGGACAGCATCATGAGCAGGGCTCAGTGAAACCGGGACTTTTTCGCTGCAACGTGCTCACCGGCTCTCACAGTAAATCTCTGCTCTTGAATCACTTTGTCAAGGATAATAATGATGAGGTAAGAGCTTCCGGTAGCCATTTTGCTGGTGTTTAACGGTTTAGGGGAATTTATGAATGGCATAATAAGCTGCTAAAGCTGCTGCTTGGACGGATACCGGTGGCAGGATGTCCAAGCGGCATCGTTTAGATTTGGGTGATGATTATTCGCCGGGTAAAAAGAGACTATCTGATGGGTATGTAACGTTAGCGTCACATAAAAACATGCAGCTAGTGCAGTGTTTGTAAATGCTGCAGGCTGTTTTGTTGTTGCCCTGTTGCTAACTAGCAGTGCTAACGTTAACTCTCCGCAAGTTTAGCTAGCAATTTTGCACTGGTGGGGGGTTAAAATGCATAATTGTTCTAAAGATATGATAAACGGCTAGTTGCATAGAGTTGCTGTTGTACAGTAAGGTCGCGTAACGGTTCAGCAGTAGCTAGTGTAACGTTAGCTAACTTAGCAAGCAGCCAGCCTGTTTTTATCTGCACGTGGCTACATGCTAGCTACTGCTACCTTAAGCTTAATCTTAATTGGAAATGACAGACATTTCATAAGACAAAGGCAACAAGTCATGGTATTTTTTTGGTTGTTTTGGCATGTGGCTTTTGTTAAATAAAGAAGGAAAGCTGCTAGCAGGACCCCCTAGCCAGGCTAATGTTAGCCGCCTAGCGGAAATGAGATGCTCAGGCAGATGTCAGTACCGTGTCTAATATTACTGTCCCAAATCGGTGTTAGTTTACGTTTGCTAGAAAAGCAAGCCCATCGTAGGACCGTTAAATGACTGCTGGGAGTCAATATTTG
>NW_024612237.1:0-3004 GCF_008729295.1 Plectropomus leopardus
AATCGTTAAGACTGCAACTTCAACCAATATTTTGGTCCATGACAGGATAAGTAAAGGTAATTTGCAGATTTCCATGAAAACGGATGTGAATATTCAGTCCCCAGCTGGATGAATCCAAATGTTTTCAGCTGTACCATTGTACTGTAGCACCATATACTTTTATAACTTAGCTCAACTTGATTTAAAAAGCACTTTTCATAAAACATGCACTCCAAAGTGCTTCACAAAGCAAAATTGAAACCACATAGACAAAAAAAGAATAAATGAGACAAATTGAATTTTGCAAGACTAGCAAATTACAAAAATAAAACAATGAAATGTATACATATATAGGTCAAAGCCCACAGAAAAAAAAACAATGGGATAAAGTAAAGTAAAAAAAAAAAATTAAAAGTAAGGCTGTAACACTGTTGAAAATTAAAAGCCAGATTAAAAAAGAGAGGCCATTAATTTCCTTTTAAAAAGTACTGAGCTCACCTTACTATTATCAAGAGCCAGTGAGCAACACAGTTTAGGGGCATAAAAACAGAGGGCTCTCTCACCAGGACCTTTATGGCACATACGAGGAACATTTCAAAATAAAGTGGTTGGCTGTAAACAAGGTCATTTAAATCTTTATAAAGAAGTAAAGGAATTTTACAATCCATCACATAAGATACAGGTTGCCTAACAGTGTCTTAAGTAATGGGGTAAATACATTTCCCCTATTAAATGGTGTTATATACACATTTCCAATCAGTTTTAGCATACCATATACCAAATATATTGGTATTACACTTTGATTGCACCATCACATCAAGGAACTCTGGGAACACACACCCCCCTTGGATTTACAGCTGCTATGAATCACCTCTGTTTTCATTCTAAGCAGCACTTTCGAAGAACCTGTGAAGAACAAATCTTCTCTTTCACTTAGCTCAGTTTGACTGACTCGTAGAAGGAAGCACACTCTCTGGCCTGCAAAGTTTAATTAGACTGCCTGGTAACCTTGTGACTTTAACAACAATACTACCACCAGTGACACTGTCAACACTCACTTTGATGGAGCTGCCCATTTTCCCACTCCCTTATCTGCACAACGTTCTAAAGGAGCCCGCAAGTGTGTTGTATGTGTAAGCTTGTACATGTTTGTATGTAAACCTGTACAAGCGAATATTTGCATCAATGACATGTTGAGATAGGAGGCTCTTTGCTGTGCACACACCAGGTGGTTGGCAGATTCAAGAGCACCTGCCACTCAGCAACACGCTGGGTGCAAAGCTGACAGATGGCGTCTTAACTTTATGGAGAGAGCAGGGTGGTAACAGATATGGCAAAACATCATGCCAGGAACAAACCCAGGGGTCATGACTCAAATGTGATTAGAATAATAAAATAGTGACACTGAGCTACAAACTGAACATTGATATGATCCATCTCTGTAGTGCAGATTGAGGAGCATACAGCTGCTGTTTTGGTGTGTTTGTTGTATTCTGCTTATATAACAGTCAACATACTGCTCAGTCAATTTTGCTTTTGCCATTCAACTGAAAGTAATGGATAATTCCAGTTCATTGACTTCCCAAAAAAAGAAAGAAAGAAGGAAGGGACCAAGTTTCACCACATTTCCAGTGTTTTTAAACATTTAGGGACTGTAATTTATTTATCAGAGTATGGGGTGGCTGTGATGACTGGGGGAAAATGCATGACCCTCCATCCACCACAAATAAAAATATTTCACAGTTTCTGGCTATGATAAAAATTATTTGATTTTGGAGATTTTTAAAGAAAACATGCCTTTTAAACCCACCTGTGGGTTTTGGGGTTCGGTGGGTATTTTAAATAAATAAAAAATATGACCATTTAAAGTTGAAAAAAATTCCCTCCCCAAAGCTTAAAAAATTGTTTGAAGTGCCTCCCCATTTTGCACTGATTCCTCGCCTCTTATAAATGATAAACAGCCCTAACATAAAAATAAACTCTGCTCAAACTATTTGATTTTCAAAATCTCCATTTCCTGGTTTTCCTGGTCCTTCATTTCCTCATTCATAAAAATGTAAACAACTGGAGTCTTATTCCAGTGTTTGAAAGTTACGGATTGCGTACAGTCTCACAGAAAATTCATGGATACGATATCAGATGATAAACAGAAGCCTTTAAAATCTTTCTTTGTTTCCTGTGTGTTGTTGGGGGCAGCAGCAGGTTTTATAAACAAATCAAGTGTTGCTCTCTGCTCATATAAAAGGAATATACTAATATTACAATACATAAGTAGCATAAGTGATGTCTCATTTCTGTATATTGTAACAAATCACAACAAAAAAGGTTATATCATATAATATTTTTCCAAAATCATAACAGCACAACAGCATTTTCTTTTGAAGTGATAATCAACAGTTGGAAGGCAGACAGCTACACAAACAAAGCCTCTATGATTATAATATTTTTTGAGTTAATATTAATCCACTGTCTACTTCAGCGGGAATATCAGGCTTTTATTTGCAACTGGACTGTGAGTATAAAAATGTGCAGGGAGCTGGTCATTACAGTGTTATTGAAATAAGCCCCGACAAGCTGATTTGGAACCCTGACACCAAACAGAGGTTTATAAATCATCTAATTTAGAACAGCTGCTGTGCCTACCAAGGGCATCCATCATTTAACACAGAACACTGGTTTAAAATGATTTCATTACAAGCCCAAAAATAGTTCAGAACGACTGCAGCCCTGCAAGCACAGCCAAATAAAACACGAAAGATGGGAAGATGAGGGGGAGACTACCTTTGACCAGCAGTGAAAAGTAATAATGTTTAAAAGATCATTGGTCTGTTGGTTCTTTTTACAGTCACCAGAGAGAAGAACAGCTATTTGATACAAGGTGGCACTGAGTAACATTATAAGAAATCAACAAAATGTTCCAGAGACATGTGGTAGATTAGCTATACATTGTTAAAGCGTGAACATCTTAATGTTTATGTGTGTGTGTGTGTGTGTGTGTGTGTGTGTGTGTGTGTGTGTGTGTGTG
>NW_024612238.1:0-4823 GCF_008729295.1 Plectropomus leopardus
TAATGTTTTTGTCTTTTTCTCAGAAGTAACTGGCATTAAGAATCCAACAAACAGTTGCACAGTATGCTTTTAGTGCTGCATCCTGATTCTTTCTTTCTTTTTTTTTCTATCTTTCTTTCTCTCTGTCTATCTGTCATATGCGGTGCATGGGCCTCACCTCAGCTCTCAGCCACCGACCAACCTCTTTATGGCTAAGGTGACCTTGAGGGTCACTGTGGAAGTTAATGATAGAGGAAGCACATGGCGAAGCACAAATTGCTGGTGCAACTCGATGTGTATACAGCAGCTGGCTGGTTGGATGAATGATAGTAGCGGCTGCCACTTCCGACTTTTATTTTGTTTACACTTGCATGAGATGTGCGATATGGCAGCATTGTGTTTTTATAAGGGGGGATTAATTATTTCGACATGACGTAGGTACAAGTCAACATTGTTAACATTGTGTTTTTTTAATCATAACCTGCATTACTTCTCCTCTAAGTGAGAGCTTACAGTGATTTCAGTCCAAAACCCATCAAGCTGACTGTGTGAATGTCATTGGAAAGCAAAATTAAAGGAAAGAAAAATGCTAAAGCAACTGCAACTATAAACCATTTAAAAATACATCCCACATACACATTTTTGCATGATTAGTGAGCCATATGTCATATTTTATAAGTTGTGTTAATAGTCAACATATCTTTTGTATGTACTATACAAATAACAATGCCAAAAACCACCTTTCATGGCAGTATGATACGCCTTTGGGCACCCGGAGGGCACCTGGCACAGCAATATGATATGCGAACGGATGGCGACAGTTGATAACGTGAATGGCTAGAACCTCTCCCAGCCACATGATATACAGCTAGATGGCGTCAGGTTGAAACACTGTTGGTCACAACGTATTGTAATGATGTGGATGGGTCCAACAAACTCCAGACTTTCACCTGGGAGCTTTTTGTTTGCTTCCTGTATGAATGTAGAGCCAAACCATGATGTTTTTCCTAAACCTAACCACCCGTGCTTATATTGCTTTATCCTAACCATGTGCTTTTATTGATGGCCCAGCATGGCTGCCATGTGCTATTGTTGCCTAATCCTAAATATGTGCTTTTATTAACATCCTGGCATCACTAGTAGCATTCCACAACTTCAACATCAGACGCAGGAGGATACCTAGAGTGTGATATGTGGACGCGAAAGTCCACTGACATAGCAGCGATATGTGACGACTTGGGATGAGAACATGTTGGACTGTTCCCATCCCTTAAACTACTAAACAAAGATGACACAAGAGGATGCACTTGGCACTTAAAGCTTTGCAGTCTGTTGGTGAGTGTGTGTGTGTTTGTGTTTATAGAAATACTTTGTCATGTTGTTCATCAAGGTTCTTACACTTTGATACTATCTTATTACAAGATGATACTTGTTTTAATGCATTTGTTTTAAAGTCCCTTGAATCTGTATTATTGTGAGGTCATATTTTGAATGCTGAACCCCTGTCTGAACAACAAATATAAAAAATGTGAAACTTGTCAAATCATAATAAGCAAAATAATTAGTAATAGCTGTCAACTAAATGTAGCGGAGTAGGCGTATAAAGAAATTCAAGTGCCTTAAAATTGTAATTACATAGGTATAGAACTTAGTAGTATATGTACTTCGTTCCACCTGTGAGATCCATTGTTTTGGATGGAAGTATTATTTATTTTTTGAGGAAGTCAGTCCAGCTGTTTACTTTGCTCCTCTGTCACAGATGACTGCATGGTGCTTCACAATGTGGACAGGTCAAACAAAAGCTGCGCAAAACTGTAGAGCAATGGTGCGGCCCTCAGCGACCGGACACACACGGATGTGTAACTTTCCTTTCGCGCTTCTCACACGCCATTGAGGCCACTTGTGCGCAGGGAAGCCTTCTATAAACACTGGCCGTTGATGTGAGGGAAATGTGGGAGAGGTACGGCCTGGAGTCCCAGCCTTTGTTGACATTCTCTGGCCCTGACGTCAGTGCAGAGTGGAGGGCTTGGTAGATCAACAGTGGCCATATGGGAGAGTCCTGTTTACTTACTTGGGAAAATTACTGTATGACTTTACAACATCTTTAGCAAACAGGAGATGTGGGGGAGAGAAACACAATGGCAGAGGGGGAGAGAATGGGAGAATGAATTGATTGAAGAACATTATGTGAAGAAAAGACTGAATTTGTGCCAAAAGGAAAGCGAGAAAAATGCAAGACGAATTGTACAGCTTGAGCATGCTAAACAAATATAGGCCATCGGAGCAGAGCGGTGCTCTGAAGGTGCTGTCAGTCCAAGTGAAGCTTGTAACCTGAGACACTGGCAGACGTCAACCGCTGACACAAGAGATTTCCACTTTGAAACTCCCAGCTTGGTTAATCACCCTTCACTCCCTTTGGTTCTCACTTCTCGCCTGCGTACACTCCATCTCTGTCACTATTCCCCATTCTCACTCATGCCCTTCTACATGCACACATATTGATATTTTGCCCTCTCAATCGTCATCTGTCATCTCTCTTAGATCATTTTTTCTGATTTGGGCGCTGCCTCTCTTGCAGCCCTGCAGCAGTTCCATCAGTATTCATGACAAATGTGACATTTATGATTTGACCTGGAGGTATTGTCCTCGGGGTGGTGAGATAGCGCTGCTTCTAGTTTTCATGACAGGGGCCTCATCTAATGCAATATATGCTGACAGCTGCAGGCCATACAACAAGACCCTGGTTTAGCTTTTACTGCAGGTGAGCTGTTAAGCAGACATCAGGCAGCAGCCGCGCCCAAACTCTCTGCTACAACTCAGTCAGATTCCATACATTTCACTGTGCGCTTCTTCACACTGTCAGTCATGCATTGTCATGTCAAAATTTCAAAAGCAATCCTGCGCAGGCAGGTGGGGAAAGTTGGATTGGCTTGAACTGTGGTAACACTCTGCCAATGATAATCTCTCAGTACAACCTGCTTTCACAACTTCAGCCCCTAGAGCTGATCATCTGTCAGGTTATGTAACTGCAGTCAAGAGAAGAAAATTTGTGTGTGACAGCTTCTGCTCCTGTTGCCACCTGCAGAAAGAATTTCAGCCACAAACCCAACAATGAATGCACAGAATAATCACATTTACCTTTGGTGTATTGCGGAAGGAGTATTTGCAATTGCCCTTCTCAATGAAGACATTGGTCAAATATTAAACACAAGTCTCTTGGCCTTGAAAGGTCCAGTTTGTATGGTTTAGGGGGATTTAGAGGCAGCTAGCAGGGAAGACTGCAGATTGCAACCAAAAGTTCTGGAATTCTTTAAGTGTTAAATGTTCAGGGGGTTTTTACCATTTTTACCTAATTATCTGCAGTGGTCTCTTCCTCTCCAAAACAAAAGGACCTAGTGATTTACATCAGTAAACAAATTGAATAAGGCAGTTAAGGCACATAAAGCACATAAAAAAAATCTGTTTTCTTACACTATTGTTGCAGAGAGTCTGCTAACTACGGTGGCTGAAGCAAATATGCATGACCCCATCTACAGCCAGTGTTTGATTTGTCTGTTCTGGACTATTGTATAAATATGGCAGCGCAATGGCTAACTCCATAGATGCGGACCTGCTCCTTACGTAGATATCAACAACTCAATTTAAGGTAACAACAAACACTACAATTACTATATCAGATTATACACGAAAGAAACCCCTATTTTTATATTATATTCCATTTTTGCCAGTATACCCTTGCACATAATACACACTGGACCTTTGGTTGGCCCTTTTGTTTTTGGTTGATTCTGCATGTTGAATATGTATTGGCACTGGCTAAACTCATCGATAAGAGACATAACTTTGATCGGGAGTTAAGCTCAGTGCAAGAGAAGAGTTATGGAAGTGTGGAACACAAAAAAAAGATGTCAAGAGGGCATGAGATCAAAACAATGCTGTTATGAGGTGAGATTATTTTTCTAGCCATTGAGCTCTTTAGCAGAAACGGTTCACAATTTTTTGTGTGCTCTGGTTGTGTAGTTAATATGTTAACAAGCATCTTGAAACTGTCCTGTTGGTCTTCCGGTGCCTTTCCGGTATGTTAAGTTATTTACTGTCGTACTCAACTTTTTGGCCGAGACACAGGTCGCATAAGGCAACTCAACTGACGGCCTCCGTTACTGATGGTTCTTTGATGTCAGTTTGATTTTTGTGGGCCTCAAGACAGCAACAAAAGTTCTTCAATTGGTTGAGAACACAGTTGCCAGAGTTCTCACGTGATCGAAGAAGTTGGATCTCTGCATTGGTGACTCGTTAATGCAAGACCTGAATTCAACATCCTCCTCCTAACCTATGAGGCTTTAAATAGACCAGCTCCTTCATATATCTCCAGCCTTAGTTCCCCATATAGTTTTTGACGCTCTGGACGTTCCCTTGATGCCGGTAACTTGACCAGTCCTTAAACTTTTCTGGTGGCCCAGCCTTTGCCCACTGAGCTCTACTTCTTTGGAATTATCTTCCACTGCACATTTGAGAGGCAAGCATCGTTGATACTTTTAAATGAAGTCACACATTTAAAACAGTGAACACATCCTTTTTTCTGTTCACTATAATCTCTCTAAACTTCATTGGCTTGGAGCCCAAATAACTGCTTTTACCTCATTGATGAATGGGCTAGATACACCAATCCTGTTAAGTCTTCATTGTCAGAGGTATAAGCACTCATTCTGTATTATGTGTGTTATTATTTATCACTGCCTAACCTTGATGAAGACTCTCTGCTGTGTTTCTCCTGAAACTTGTCGTTCTTCATAACAGTGAAAATCTTCATACACAGCTTACATTGTGCAGAACAGTGAGACCAT
>NW_024612239.1:0-2007 GCF_008729295.1 Plectropomus leopardus
TTATGTTTGTTTTATCACACTGTGGAGGCATGTTGTGCGCAGCATACAAGTCCAAAACAAATTTCCCCATGGGGACAATAAAGTATATCGTATCGTATCGTATCGTATCGTATCGTATCGTATCGCATCGTATCGTATCGTATCGTATCGTATCGTAATAAATGTCCACCATAACTCCATAGGATCTGTAATAATTCGGTAAGCATTAAAAATGACAACATCTCCCCCTAACATGAACATTTTGTGGTATAGAATGCAGCACCATCAGCAGGTCATGAAAGTCACAATACTGCACCATCAGGACCAGTACTACAAAGGCCAATGCTGCAACATAGCACACAAGTACTACAATATGTACTGTTACTGTCAGTCTCACATCAACATCGTCATTAACATCAATACTACAGTCACAACACGTAAAGCTACTGTCATCCAATCATCATCATCGACATCATCATATTACCAGTACAATATGTACTGTTACTGTCATCGTTATCATAGACATTATCATCATCATCCTTATCGTCATCATCATGATCGAAGGTAATGGACGACTAAAGCAGTCACCTTAGTGTTTAAAGTATGTTTTTGGAGTCGTTTTGGGTCTCTTTTTCACTAATAATGTGTCTTATTGGGGAAATTTTGTGTCTCTTTGAAATATTTCAGTGTAATTTTTGGTTGTTTAGTGTCTCATTTTTAGTCATTTTGTGTCTCTTTTGTTGGTTTACCTGTTTTTGTGGCTATTTTGTGTCTCTTTGCAGTTCCTTTGTACCTCTTTGTGGTCATTTTGAATCTATTCCTGGTCCTCCCTTTCTGAGATGATTTTCCTCTCCTTGTGGTTGTTTTGTGTCTCTTTGTTGTTATTCTGTATTTATTTGTGCATATTTTGTGTCTTTTTGTGGTCTTTGAGGTAACGTTGCATAGTTTTGAGGTTAGCTTTTGTCTCTTTAAGGTATTCTAATGTTGTTTTTTGTAGTTTTGTGTCTCCTTGTGGTTTTTTTCTGTCCCTGTTTAGCCCATTTGTGACTCTAAGTTGTTATTTTTTGTCCTCTTGTGGTTGTTTTATGTTCCTTTGCAGTTATTTAATGTCTCTATATAGTTGCTTTGCCTGTTTTTGTCATTATTTTGTGCCTCTTTGCACTTCCTTTGCAGCTCCTTTGTGTACCTTTGTGGTCGTTCTTCTTGGTCCGTAAATATTAATAATATAATTTGAGTGACATTAAGTGAAGATGAAGGTGCCCCCTGACACTTTGGGCCCCTGTGCCTGTGCCTGGTACAGCAACCACCAATGCACCTATGGGCCTGTACTACTCAGTCTCCTTAGCAAATCTGGTGCTCACAAGGCTTCTCCAAGCGGCATTAAAAAGGATCCAATCAAAAAATAGTCTAAATTCTGGCGTCCTGGTGCCCTCCCCCCTCTCTCCTCATCAGCTGTCTACTGTCTATAACATCTCTGCTCAGTGTCTCTGTTTTGTAGTCCAGTGAGCTCTCTCTGGATTGCATTTGCTGAAATAGCACATTAAAAATGTTGGCATAGGGCCGAATCCTGTGTTTGCAGAAATATCCAATACTGACGTTTTATTCTTGACAGTGGGTTGATGAAATCCACTGTGGGTGTGTATTGAGTGACAAATGTTCTTACACGACCACACACCCTGCAGAAAAATGTCACATCAACAATTACGCGATTTTTAAAATATATTTTGAAGAGGAACACCGTCTAAATGAAGAATTACAGTATGTTATTACTGTGGTCAAAGAAAGTTCACAAACCAAGCTACTCTCTCAAACCCAGACACCAGAGAAGAAAGCCGAAAACTTGTGATGTCATAGGGTAGAAAGTCTGGAGCTGCCGACACTGAAGCATTTCCTCTTGTGTCATATACAGTAGTTTACATATATTTGGGCCCGTTTGTGTTTGCGTGTGAGGCGAGAAAGATGATGAAAGACTGTGTGCAGTCATCAGTGCGTCACTCCGTTGACACTTTGGTGTGATCGAGAGGCTGA
>NW_024612240.1:0-2156 GCF_008729295.1 Plectropomus leopardus
TAACTTTTAAATCTGTGTTTTTTGTGTTTTTAAGCTTTTTTTTTTTTTTTTTTTTTTTTTTTTACCCTTTTCTCTTTGCCAAATATCAGGCTATTCTATTGTAACTAAATTGTAACATGTAAACACTGTACAGGTCTCAAAAGTGGAACTATCTGCAGAAGCTTGTAAAATTAGACAAGCTAATCCCTTTTAATCAATTTAAATCCCTTTGACTGACTTGTAACAGTGTGAATGCAGGAGTTTTCTGTGAACTGATGTCGTCCCCAATGCTGATGTCCTTGTCCTTACTTATTGTAACCGTTGGATTCTTCTGTTGTTTTAGAACTTGTTCATTTATCCGGTATCTTTTGTGTGCCTCTGTTGATTTTGTGCAGTGTAATCAGGGCGTTCTTGTAAAAGAACTTACTCTCGATGGTGTTTTCCTGTTAAAGGTAAACACATAAAAAGAGGTACACTCTCTGCACCTGGTACTGCACAGTCTCCTGCATGGCCCCCAGGTGGACAGGGATGTGGGGTGCATTGGACACTAAACCACCGTCTGGTCCGAACACAGCACAGGAGAAGTCGAGACGTTCCTTGATGTTGGTGGAGATGGAGGTTCTCTGGAGAACTCGACCCATCTGTTCTGTAGAGGACGAGATGCAGAAATCAACTGAGAAAGCTAATACAAAAAAATACAGAACATCTTACAGTGAACCAGGATTTACAAATCCCATACTCCTCTCAGAAGATGCTCATCATCCTCTGTTGGTTACCTGCTATGCTCATGAAGCGGTGGGAGAAGATGGAGAGCTGCACAGCGTTGAGTTCAGTGCCCAGGGCGCAGTGAGGGTCAGAGCCAACAGTCATACAAACATCGCCCCCCTCTGTCAGACGGGCCTCACAGCACGGCTCCACCAGGATGGTACTGGATAAATAAAAAGAAAAAAAATGTATACAAGCACAGATAATTAGATGGAGTATTTTTTTCAATTTACTTTTGAAAAGTATTTATTCATTTATTCTTAGGCACAGCACACTGATCAACTTCACTGATAATGTACCAGTGTTAACCAAAAGGCAAATTTTCAACTGTCGTCCTCGGCCTGATGTTAAATTAAGACAACAAATAAAACACAAAAAATTAAAAATTAAACACAGAGAAAATGCATGCAAGTATTTTAAAGACCAAATTCCAATCCAAAGTTTAGAAAGTACATTGAAAGTATCTGAGTTTGTGTCCACATATCATATCCATAGAGGTAATGATGCAAAAAATAAAAACTGTACTTAAATTCAAAGGCATTATTTTACCATATTCAACAGTTTTTAATATCCTGCCTTCAAGATTGTTTTAAACATTACAGTACAATTAAGACTAAAATAAAATTATAATAATGAAAAAAGGGAAGTCCTAATCAAGTGTCTTTGGCCCTGATCCCTGATACTTATATTTATCTCCATGTAAATTTAGGTACATATGTTGTAGTGAAGCAAAACACCAAAGGGGAGTGAATCTAGAGTTGGCTTTTACTTTCATTTTCGCTGGTGAGAGTGTTTGCAAACAGTAAAAAATAATAGTATACCTTTTAATATTTACATATCTGACACATTGGAATAACAGCTGTAGCCTTTAAATTTAACACTAATATTTTTCACAAGCTACTTACTCTAAATAATGATGGTTTATATGCTTAAATTACTGATATGACAGGAATTAAAAGTGTGTCCCGCAACTGACATGACGTGGTCAGTTAGAGATGATTCATCTCATGCTGTGGGAGTTGTCCTGAATCAGCCCAGATATGGATATTTAGAATCACACATATCTAAAAACAAAAATATAATGTTTCACTGGTGTTCATTTGAAAGCTAGTCATGGCGGTAAGGAGGAAAAAGCCTGCCTGTTCTTGTCAATGATGATGGCTGGTCCCTGGATGCTGTGACCACATGGCAGCTCCTCCCACAGATACACACTGGTGTCCAGGTAACCCTCCTCAAAGTAACACTTAGTCATCTACAGAGGAACAGACACACAATTGACACAATGTAAATGTTTTCAGAACAAAGAGTTTCTTTACGTTATAACAAATTCTTTATTTTCAAAAAATCTATTTCAGCATAATGTATATACTGTGTGTTTGTGAGAGGAAGAGAATTCAGTATTGATGAAAAAA
>NW_024612241.1:0-1005 GCF_008729295.1 Plectropomus leopardus
TTTAACTGGTATTTTTATTTTTATATCAGTGAAGACTGAAGTCTGGCCCTGGCTGGGCTATAATTTCTCAAAATTCCCTAGGGCTTGAAATGGGGAGAGTTTTTGTGCGAAATTCCCAGGGTTTTTCTTTTCAATGCAGAGCTTAACCCTTCGAAATGTGAGCAAACTGATGGAAAGAAGGCAATGAGAAACAAAGAAGAAACTACCCTAAAATAAGCAAGAAATTAGAAAAATTTACAAGAAAGTTGGGTGAAAATTAGCAAAAGAAATAAGTGATTAAATGAATAATAATATTTTTTCAAAAAAAGGAAATGATCAGGGGAAAGTGCTTAAAAATGATCAGGATTCTGTAACCCAATTTCACAAATATAGCTACAATACTTAGTTAATTAGCAATTTTTTTTCATTGAAATTTGGGTTTTTAATTGGACTCTTGCCCAAAACTGCTGCCATGGTTCAGAATCAGGTCTAGCTTGGACTGAAACTATGTAGATTTTGGCCTGATTTTTCAAGCCCAAACAAAGCTTACAATGATGCAGTCGTTTACTTAAGTTTCTTTTTAGGAAATTACATACACTTACATGCATTTCCGGAGACTTATTTGAACCCTAATCGATAATTGCCCAACACCCCAGACTCTTAACCTAACCCCAACCCTAACCACTGACCCAAAAATCAGCTTTTTCCAAGTTGGAGACATACTTCTTGTCCCCAATTGGACAAGTCATCTCCAGTTAACTGGTCTGGAGTCTGGTGTGTCCCTGATAGCTTAGGTCACACCCACATACACATACATGTATATGCACACACATTCACTGTTCTTTATTGTTCGGCCTTGTGTTCAGACTCTCACAGCCAGGCTTCATTAGTCTCTGTGTGCGTTTGTTGTCTGTGCTGATTTTCCTATCATACCACTAAGAGCACTTCCCAAAGCCAACAATACAGCCACCAGAACTCCCACAGTCCCCAGTCTCCCCAGAGCTGCGGTGCCCAGCGCCGCTGCCC
>NW_024612242.1:0-1948 GCF_008729295.1 Plectropomus leopardus
TAAAGTAATGTATAAACAATGCACAAACTAAACCAAACATGCGATCATGCGATCACAACACGACTTTTACTTGTTGTTTACTCCGCACGGGCGGTGCCGACAATCTCAAGTACAGCAGTTACAAGATTTACTTTAGCGCCTTTAAAAAAGTTTTACATAAATGCACATAAAAGTTACAATAATAAAAATTAAGTTTCTGCACGTACATGTTCTTACCTTGCGTAACTGAGACAGGGAAATGACTGTTTAATGTGCTAACAGATCAGTGGGCGGAGTGAGGGTGAAGAGATTGAGTATAATCAGCAGCCTGTAATGACCCCTCGAGTCACTGCAACTCTGAGGTTGCTGAACTGGTGGACAAGCAAACAAATCGCGCTTCTGTCTGAAAACAATTTAGGATATGGTACACTGCACAGTATCATGATATCATGAATCTCAGTAGGCCAGTGAATCTCAGTCAGCCAATCACACGTCTGTCAGTCTATCAATGTCAGTGTTGGACTATATGCTTGTTCTCAATAAAGGCAATGTGATAAAGTCAGACAGATTACATAGAGTCAACTGACATCACATAAACAGGAATGTACACTCATAGCTTCATTTCTGGTGCAAGGTGTTGCTATACGTCAGTGGTACACAAACTATCCAAATCTGGCCCACAATAGGGTGCTGGGTGGCCTCCCAACCATTTTCTAAATCACAATAAAAAAATAAAGTAATTCACACTGGGAGTTGTTTTTTGTACTTTTAGTATACATAATGTGCCAGAGTGAATAACACAGCTTCAAGTGTTGAAATACTGGAAAGACCAAGAAATGTCCTAAAATTCAAGAAAGTTTTAACATCCTAAAATCCTAGCTATACCTTAAAATTTGAGAAATGTCCTAAAGTCCTAGAAACGTGACTGGGGCTGCAGCAGCTAGCCTTCTATCTTATTTGAAAAGATTTATGATAATTTACAACCCAGAGGTGTTTCTTCAGTTCTAGGTGAAACATCAACTGATTTTTATCTGAAGTGTGAGGTAAAAGTCTATAAGTGCAATGATTTCCAGTGGGATACACTGGAACACCTTAGACAGCTGATCATGATGAATTAGAGTAAGTAAAGAGTAATAATTTACCATTCACTTATTTTAGGCATTTGAAATGATGCAGTGATAGAATTCTTTGTGTTATTTTGCATTTTATCATACAGAATCATATTTTCTTACATTAAATCCTACACACTGTACAAGGAATAACAATGATCAAAATGATATACTGCAAGAATTTACAGTTTTATATCTCCAAACACAGAATGACATGTCCTAAACTCTCATTAAAAAATACCCAGTTTGGTCCCTACAAACACTGTGAACTGTCATTAAAAATCATCACTTTTGTCATTACAAATACAGCTGGACATTTCATAAACTCTGTTAAAAACCACCTGGTACTGTCTCTACAAACAAAGTGAACTCACATTAAAAAATAACTGCTTTTGCCACCACAAAAAATCCAGTTTGGTTGCTATAAACATGTCAAGCGTTAATTAAAAATATCCCTGTGTTTTTCAGACAAACTTGCTGGACATGTCCTGACATCTGATTAAAAAATAACCTGTTCTGTCACTACATATACGGTGAACTCTCTTTAAAAAATACCCAGTTTGGTCACCAAAAACACAGCAAGCTCTAGTTTTTAAAAATACCCACATTTGTCGCTACAATCCTGGCTGGTAGTGTCAATCCCAAACAGTGGTCTGCTGCTGTCTGCAGCGTGGCAGCCACCAAACCTGTTTGTCACACATCCATCATCCCCTCCTCTCTCTGATAAGAAATCTCAAGTACATGTAATCCTAATTACTACATTTGAGAAATGTCAATAAGATTTGTATGAAACATACAAATGTAATATATTTATGGGTTGCAGAAACTTAATATGCCAACATTTTATTATAGCGATTGGG
>NW_024612243.1:0-3713 GCF_008729295.1 Plectropomus leopardus
CAAATGGGGGGTATTTTGAACCTAAATTCTGTCTATGCCTCCGCCTTTTTATACATAGCTTAAAAGAGTTCTCTGTTGGTTCCTGCACTCTACAAAGGGAGGCTGGGGTTGAGAGGATCATAGTGCAGCGAAGCCTCTGACAGGCAGCTCCGATGTTAATCCTCTGCTGAACTTTCTGCCTCTTTACTATATGCAGAGACTGGGAACAATATATATAATATATTTACTATATATTCATCTCTGACAGTGCACTTCATTTAATATTTTAGTCTCTTAACAAGTATGACATAGAGTTTGCAATGGAGTATGCACAATGATAACTCAAATTCCCATGGGACAGATCTGTCTAGATGCCTGTGGCTGAGGAAAATCTGAACATGTGAAGAGGGAGTTTCACAAAGTTGCTTTAATTGCAATGCAGTAACATTGAATGAACAAGAAAACAAAAAATAAATTGTTTTTTGTGTGCGTTACTGAGAATAAGGGGGTAAAGGTACGAGAGGAGAAGAAAGCTTGCCTCTCTTTCTAACTTTCATTCAATGTATTCAATATGCTTCAGGCATGCTGCAAAGCTGCACCCATAAGATATACACATGGTAAATAATCGAAGATTTATCCTTCCTTAGTCTTGTCTTTGCTGTGTTTGTTTTAGCAACTGGCATTCAACTTGGTGGACAAGGCTTTAAGGCGTGTTCAAATAGAGCTGATTGCGCAGGGCTTGTGATGAAGTGGTTTGTTTGTCTAGCTCTAACTGCTTCAAGTACGTCTGAGCCATATGCCCCAGGCTACAAACCTAAACACAGTAAGACTGAAGAATCCATACTTTTTATGATAATATTCCAGCACCAACTAATCATCTGTCCATTTTCTAAAGTGTTTATCCTGTTCAAGGTCATGGCAACAACTCAATCAATTAACTTATCATCAGCATCAGGTCATACTTTTAATTCCTCTAATGCTGTGGATAATGACAGTTAGTTCTCCTAAGACACACAATGACTAAAAAAAGAAACAAAATTATTTCAAGAAGACACAAAAAATGACTAAAAAGGCACAAATACCTCTGAGAAACGACACGACGCAAAAATATGTAAGAGGCACACAACAATTAAAAAAGATATAATATTACTTCAAAGAGACACAAAACAAGCAAAAAAAAAACCCCAAAAAACCCCACAAATTCACCCCCAAAAAACTTACAAAAAATAACCATAAAATGCAAAAAACTATGTTAAAGAGACACAAAACAACTAAAAATGACACAAAAATATCTCAGCCACATAAGTCTGTTTGTCGTGGCTGCTTGGGCCTTCAGCATATGTGTGCTGAGGGGCTTAAAATTCGTCCATCCATCTCATAATCTGCCCGTGAGTAAGATGGTGAGCATGGAAAACATTACCTACTAAACATTAGCATGTTAACACTGTCATTGAACAGTAGCAATCTGAAGTTATCATTTTGAAAGCACAGCTGTATCTATGAACAGCCTCAAAGAGCTGCGGGCGTCGCTGCAGACTCTTGCTTAACTGTGTTATTTGTGTCTCTTTTTCATGTGCAATCTTGTGATCATACCCTTTAGGAATGCATGGGGCATAAAGTATCCATTTTGCTCAAAATGTCCCTCAGACGTGATGCAGCACAAGATGTAAGGGCTGAGAAAAACAGTCAGAAAGAAGTAGCCCACCTCACATGTCTGCCAATCATTCAACCTAGCAGTTAACCCCTCCAGTTTACTCTCAGAATAACAATGCGCGACAAAACACTAATTACACACACACTCCAATCAAGACACAGTGGTCTCCACTTATGAAAAACAAGCGCATCAAATTCTGTCTATTTTAGGAGCGCACTGTCTGCTTGCAGCCCTTTAGTAAAACAGACAAAAGAGCCAGTGTATGTGAAAACAACTTGTCGCCTTTCTTCATGTCAATCTCTATTAGCGTAGGAGCGCCGCTTGAGTGGAACTTTGTGAATGGGCCCATTCTTTTCATTCCTCTGCTTCCAGGGGCAACACAGCTAGGAATTTCACCACTCTCCCTCTCCGGGTTATTGCGGTCATGTATCCTATAGGTGGTCGCCCCACGTCTGACTTCACTACTTGACATCTTAATATATCTCAGACAGAATGTAACAGCCGGCTGCAGCAGAGTCACAGTCAGACATGATAACATCCCATTTGATGCTGTACAGTAAAGGGCGGGCTGTAAATGAGTCAGGGTCAGAGACTGAGCTTTGAAAATAGCCTCCCTCATTAAGATGTCTTCTTTCTCCACAGTTCAGTCCATCATACCACCAAGGGAGTACATCAAAGGTAATAGCTGAGGTAAAGGCCAAGATGCTGCAAGTGAAAAGAAAGGCCCTATAGCTCATGACATTAAAGAAACGCTATAAAATAATCCGTGACATCCATTGCTAGGAAGTAGGTACTACAACATTATCTTTTGATTTGTACCAATTTTATAATAAAACTAAATCTAAGCCTGTCATGCCCTTTCTGGCAGAAATCTATGAATTTAATCCAAATCATTGTCTTTTTTTTCTTCTTTTTTTTTTCTAAATGTAACCAAATTTAACTCCAAAAAGTGAGTGGTGTTGACATGTATTGTTGTCCCACAATGCAATGCACAAAGGAGATGGAGTAGCTACTCACCGTTGCAAAACATTGGAAACAAATTGGTCAGATAGCTCCAGGAAGATGTCAGAAAACAAAACAAGGACATAAACAGCAGTTGAATAGGTATGAAATCTTTGGAGAGACATTTTGCTCTCTCTTTGTTAATGTTTAATTAAATGTGGTAATGCAAAGTCCATATGTCAGTCAGTATACATGCTGCATCATTTCCTGTGCGAAACTGAAAAGCACTATGCTGTTTTATATATATATAAACTAATGGCACAAACGGTATATTAGGACAATTACAGCAAATAATGTATACAATTTGTATGGAAATGGGACACACTAATTGTTTTTTGCATACTAACAGAACAAACATAATATATCACAATAACCATCTAGTACATACTGTACATAATTAATATATAGTATGGAACTGGGACGCAGTATAAAGCTTAGTACTATCAGTGTCCCATTTCCAAGCCACACACACATTTTAACCATATTTTACCAATGTAGTATTGTACATTTACACTGAAAGTGTGATTTTTGAATAGACACTGTTTTTACATAATGTAACACACAGTGGAAACAGAAGCTATTTTATTGTCTGCCAAACGTTAACATAGAAATTTCAAAGTAGCATCTTTTATCAATTTCCAATACCCCCAAAAAGGAAAGTACATTTCTTTGTTATTCACAAACTGCCAAAAATGTATATAAGCATACTATGAAGTTGCAACAATCTGATACACTTAGTTGGTATCTGCTCTTATACTGACATTAAGCAAATAGAGTATCAGCTGAGATGTAACCAATCCTCATTAAATGTCCAGTGTTTAGGATTGTAGCAGAAATTGAATAAAATATCATCTGTTTTCTTTAGTGTATAATACTCGCCTCAAAATAAGAATTGTTGGGTTTTTGTTGCCTTATAATGAGCAGTTTTTATCTACATTACAGGTCCTTGTCCACAGAGATTGCCATGTTGCACTGCCATGTTTCTATAGTAGCCCAGAGCGGACAAACCAAACACTACCTCCAGATGGGGCCAATCATATTTTTGTGTTTTTTTTTTTAACATCGGTCACCATAGTTA
>NW_024612244.1:0-2170 GCF_008729295.1 Plectropomus leopardus
CTAGTTTGAATTTAGAGTTGCAACAATGAGTGGATAAAGAATACACATATGAGTCTGTCAGCGAGTCTGTAATAAGATCATTTTTCCAACCTCGGAGCCACTTAAAGGCAAATAAAAGTAGAAAACTGAATGTTATTTTCAGATCACAAATCTGCTTTTATCTTTGAGATCTTTTAGATTCTTTGATATTAAAAAAATGTGAAGATGCCTTTGGGCCCTGAGAACTTGTGATAGGCATTTTTTAGTACACTTTTGCATTGAACTAAATTATTTTACTTCCAAATGAATCAGTGCTTAAAGGAAATCAATCGCTGCTGTCCTAAAAAAAAAAAAAAAAAAAAAAATACAATCTCAGCCAGAGTCTGTGAACCCTAGAGAGTTACTGCACTGTTGATAGTTTAACTTTTTTTTTTTTTTTTTTTTTTACAATACACAACATCGATGATAGTCCTACCCATTAATCCTTGTCATATGAATCCATGATTTAAAAAAATCTTTCAATAATGACCATTTCATCAGCATTGTATGTACCATGTAAAGGTAAGTTTATACATGGTACTTTAGGCTGCCCTACACGTGAATATAGGACCAGTTTTACATGTAACTCAATTTTTTATATGTATTAGAGGGTCCCATCTCTGTCTCTCTTTCACTTAAGGGGTCTTTGGCCTGAAAAACATGGACGACCCCTGTACTAAACAACACAGCATTTAACAGGTCGTCTCTAATAATGAACACACAAATTCTGTTTAGTTTATTTAACTTTGTTTCCAAAACATCTCAATTAGATTTCAGTCACTTAGAGTGACTGAGTCCCGCCTGACGTATCACACCTTCTCACTAACTGTCCCTCTGGGATCTTCTCGTAAATTTACCCCATTTGCCCCTGTCTGGGCTGTGATGTCTGCAAGTTGGCAACAGCTTGTCATCTGTGTCCGTCTGCTGTTTGGTGTCATTTCACTGCGTCCGCTGACCATGATCCGATTGTAAATGGCACACTTTGTACTCTTGTGAACTGTTAACTGGGTAAAAACCTTCATATTTCCCCACGCAACAGCTGGCTAATCCCCTCCACAGACAACCCACAGTGGACACCCAGGCTGACTTTATAGATACGTTTTTTGCTGTGTGGAAGAAAGCGCACAGGTCGTAACCCTGAAATGGTGGCTGTGTGGGAAGACTGGTGACGTCCAACCAGCATGTGTCTTTATCTCTGCCATGTTGTTGTCATTGCATTCCTGCTCTGACCTGATGGCCATTCACTGCTCGCTTCAACACACACTCACTTCTAAAAGAGCAGGTGACAACCAAGAATACTTTCACTCTGTTGACAGGCTACATGCCACTGTGAGAGGAGAATACAGTGATGACATGACACATTTTTAGCCACCCAGTCGAAAGAAGACTTTATAGATTAAGGCTCTCTTTAGTGTCCAATGAGGTCATCCGGTCACGCTCTGAGGATATTATTCTTCTAATCGAAGCTCCAGGGCTCAAGGCCATTTATGCTCCAGCTACAACAGTTCAGCCTTTTATGAAAAAAACTTTTTACATTGTCCTGCGTGACCCCTCGCTGTTATTTCTGTCCATTCTCCCAAACGCCACCATAGATAATACATAATGCACGTCACCATTCTTCCCCGAGATTAAGCCGAGGGGGATATTGTGTTAGAGATCCCTCTGCAATGCAAGACCCAGGCAGGCTGAACGGGCTGCTGGGAGCAGGACTAAAGCAACAGGCCTGTGGTGTCTCTCCAGGGCGCCACTGGGAGAGCCCGAGTGTGGAAGCCATCAAGGCTCCAGCAGCTGATGTGTTCTGACAGTGTTGTGGTAAAGCCGCTCTGCCGTAAGAGGTACATAGGAAACACGGTGCGGTTCACACGGGGAGCTCTTTTTCCATCCACAGCTCGGCCTCAGTGGGGTACATCATCTATGCGTGTCA
This sequence comes from Plectropomus leopardus, assembly GCF_008729295.1. NCBI lineage: Eukaryota > Metazoa > Chordata > Actinopteri > Perciformes > Serranidae > Plectropomus > Plectropomus leopardus. The sequence continues at coordinate 1,943 of NW_024612244.1, forward strand.
GTGTGTGTGTGTGTAAGGCAACATTTCCGCATTTCAGCCACAGAAATCTCCTCTCACAGCTCTCTAAACATTTTCTCACTCTGGCTGCATCTCAGTTTTTCCTGGAATGACAGAAAGTAACTGAGTACTTTTACTGAAGAACTGTACTTTGGAGTTTTTTCTAATTTTTTTTTACTCTTTTTTTGATACTTTAAAGACAGTTCACCCCACCTGAGTGTTGGAGATATC
>NW_024612245.1:0-4531 GCF_008729295.1 Plectropomus leopardus
TTGTCAGTAGACTGATAAATTAACTAATTGTTGTAGTTGGACAAAGTGGTAATTACGTTTATATGTAATTTATTACAAAACGGCATTTAAATCTTATTTTTAAATTATTTTATGCGAAAATCTTAATTTGTAAAGTAACTAAAGAGTTCTGTTAAATGCAGTGAAGTAGAAAGTACAATATGTCCCTCTGAAATATAGTGCAGTAAAAGTATAAAGTAGAATGAAAGAAAATACTATAATACCATAATACATTATTTGAGTAAATGTACGTTGTAACATTCCAGCATTTTTCTCTGACCGCACAAAATCTCATCATTGGGACTCCTGATATATTTCCTCGCTTCAGCTAGAACCCTATAATCTCTTTTACGTCCGAGAGACAAACTGATGTGGAAATGGTGGGAAGCAGCCACAGTAATTAAACAACCAGCTCTCGCTTCCCTTTGTTTTCCGGCACTGTGTTTAAACTAGAACGTCCATAATTAGCACTGCTGTGGGGTGGGAGCTGTCATGGTGGAAGGTTGGTTTCTGGTGAGACGCAGCAGGCAGCTGCGCTCAGTTTCTCAGAGGAAGCCGTTATTGACAATTGCTTCGGTTTGTCGTTAGGCTCATTAATTAAATTATATTGAGACCAATGTCTTTCATGACCTATACACCCACCAGGGATACAGAGAGGCAAGGTTAAAGATTACAACGCCTACTGTCTTCCAGCTGCTCTTTGGAAAGTGATTCTTGATCTCACTGATTATTTCCTTATAATGACAAAAACACCTACAATATGCTCTTTGCTCAAGCCCACATACTGTTTTAGGGCATCGTTTGGAAATTGTATACAATATTAATAACTACTGTATGTTTTAATTCGTTTATAATCAAGAGTAAATAAGAATCGTTGTATTTTTGTTACCTTAGAATGAGCGGTTTGTAGGCCTACCGACATACACAGCAGGTCCTCTTCCAAGTTGTTCGCCATGTTTCTACAGTAGCCCAAAACAGACAAACCAAACACTGGCTCCACAACATGCAGCCTTCTATGTTGTTTACAATACTTTTAGAGCAGTATTCAGTTTTCAAGTGCCATATTATTTGTGCCACGGCTGTCAGATTGCTATGATTGTTTTACTGTCAGAAAGGAGGAGGGCCAGTTGCTAGGTGACAAGATTGGCGAATCGAACAGGGCCGTTGTTTTTTCAAAAGATCCTTCAGTTTCACAGACATTTTCAGCATTCAGGTAATTTGTATACAAGAGATTAAATGTGAATGCTGGAGATGTTTTTTACCATGTACAGTGGTGACTAGAACTTGGTGGCTTAAAATCATCCTAAAATCCTAGAAATGTTCTTAAACCCTAGAAACATCCTAAAAATCCAAGAGATGACCTATAATCTTGGAGCTGTACGAAAATCCTAGAAATGTGCTAAAATCCTAGAAAAATATATGGGGCTGCTTTGACTGGTCTTGTCATTTTGCAAAAGTGGCCCTCGAGCAAAGCAAGTTGAGCATCCCTGCCTTAGGCTGTCTAAAAATTTATGGTTATTGAGTCTTGATTTTTGGCATAAAAAGGATAATATAGTATGTGTATCATTTGTTGACCTCATTTGGCAGGTCATTGTGAGAGAGTTTTCAGTTATGACTTGCCCACACTCATCAAGCACATCGAAAGATATCCTTCAAGGAGTCATTACTGTTAAGTGCTGTCTTGGGACTGCAGTATGTCAGATGGTTGTTCAGTTTTATGATTCTCAGCCAGATTAAAGTGCTTCTTTCCCGAAGACTAAAGACCATCCAAAGACAATTTTTGCAGCAATTCAACCAGACGTTTATATGTCAACGCATGTTCCATGAGCACCACATTATTATGCATGATGTTTTTCAGACGCAGCTCTCTCCTGACAAACCATTAGCGCCCATCATAACAAAGGCACTCATGCATAACGCTGACACTTTGAGACATTCACCAGATGCCCTTTCCCCTTTTCAACAGGCACAATTCATTCCGGCGCCACCTGCCTCGTCAGATGAATGTCACCAGCGTTGACTTCAGCATGGACACAGTGCCTCTCCGCCAGTCTTCTACCGTGAGCATCGGAAGAATAAAGCCCGAACTCTACAAGCAGAAATCTGTGGACTCGGAGGACGAGGCCAAAGAGCCCGTGGAGACTTGCGGAAAGCTCAGCTTCTCGCTGCGTTACGACTATGAGGAGCAAGCTTTGGTGGTGAGAATCCTCAAGGCCTTGGACCTGCCTGCCAAAGACTTCACGGGCACCTCCGACCCGTACGTGAAGATCTACCTGCTACCGGAAAGGAAGAAGAAGTTCCAAACGCGCGTCCACCGCAAGAATCTGAACCCCATGTTTGACGAGACCTTCTGTTTCCCCGTAGTGTACGATGAGATTTGCAACCGCAAGCTGCACTTCAGCGTCTACGACTTTGACCGCTTCACCAGCCACGACATGATTGGCGAGGTGGTGGTGGACAACCTCTTTGAACTCTCTGATCTTTCCAGGGAGGCAGTGGTGTGGAAGGATATTCATGCAGCGACTACAGTGAGTTGGCGTTCACACTAACACACTGCCAAGTGTGGACAGCGTTGCTATGTGAGAAATGTTGCTCCAGACTTTACCGAGTGAATGGAAACATATGATGTTTTTAGAAAGGTCTAAACATTAAGCATTGCACTGAATCACCCCTAAGAGCCTGAATTCATCAAAACCGTTCCACAAAAGAAGCAGGTGGAACGCATTGCATAATTTAAATGTTTTGGGGAATACATTTCATCAGCCAAACACCCACATACATTTTCCAGAAACTGCAGGATATTTCACAGATATAAAAACAGCAACAGAGAGTAAAATTATCTGATCACAGAACATGGTTTTGAGCTTTAGGATTTTACGCGGTGTAGCGTATGTCCTCATATGAACTCTTTCTAAAAGAGGATCTGGTACTCTACCCCACAGTGTGTTTCACTCCCACATTAACACTTATTGCAATTTACTCAAGTGCCTCTGCTTCATTAATGAATGGCTTCATTGTGATAAACACTGAGCCATTGTTTTCATGTTTGCAGAAGCTTCTGTAGGCTATATAACAGCAAAAGAAGAGGTGTATATTTAGTTTTGAATACAGACTGACGAGAGATGATTCTCATTTTCTCAGTTACGTTTTATGCTGTTTATTTATTGGCTTTCAATTACAAAGGTTGTTTTTTTTATATTAGGCTGTTTCTTAAAAGCACTTAAGTAATTAGGATCATTAATTGTTATTCTTAATCTAACCATTTAAAGAATGGTAACACATTATTGTTTTTGATTGTATGACTTGTGAGTACCTGCTTAGCTTAATACCTCATTTGGGATTTCAGCACTGTGTATTCAAGTCAGGAGTTTGAGGACTTTGATTTACTTTATACAAATCCTGCAGGCAAAAAACTACAGACAACACTACAACTACCATTACACTTCCACAAAACTAGTACAAACTTACTCTGTTGTTCAAGTGCCATTACATTTGATGAAGAGTGCATTATGACTTGTTTAGGACTCGAAACTCAACTTGCCTGTTTTGACTTAGGACTAGATTTTAAGACTTGAGTCCAAATACTTAGTCACTTACTTGTGATTTGCAAAACAATGACTCGGTCTCACCACTGCCCTCTTACACTTTGAAAAGAGATAATTATGCATTATACGCGATGTGCCCAAAAATGAGCAAGAAATTAGTATAAAGTTACAAGAAAATTACCTGAAAATGATAGTTCCCTGGAGATTTTTTTATTTATTTGAATAATATCTAATAATTCTATTCTATCTAGCTAATTTCTTACTAAGTTGCTCACTGCCTTTTTCCAAAAGAAATCAAACCAATTTTCTCAGGTTCCCTAGGTTTAACAACAACAAATCTTGATGTAAATCAAGAAAATGGAGATTAAAAAACACTAAACAACATCTTTTGAAAGTTAGATGTACAATGTAGAGGCTCTGTGGTGGATAAATTGACTCTTCGGTGCTTACTGAGTTCAAGAACCACGTAGAACAGGATTTTTGTTGGACATACATTACATACAAAGCCGCAACAGCGGTTTTTCCACGTGATGTGTGCTAATCTACAGTAACAAGAATGTAAATAATATCAACATGGGTAAAAAATCTTAACTGTTTCTTCTGTTTTCAGTTTAGAACATTTCAAGCAAAAAGCAAAACTAAAGACATATAAATTCTTAGTTCTGGTGTATTCACATATCAAGAGTTAAATATGTAAGATTTTTGCTCTTTAAGTCAACAGAGTATGATTTCAGCCATTCCTGAGCTTTACTTGCTTGTCGAGTACGAGGATCACACAGTATTTACCTCCTCTAACTGCAGGCTATGGATTAACCTGAAAGCTTCCTCCTGTGTTGATGCACCTGCAGGCGGCTTCAGTTACTTTGTGGACTTTCACTTGAGATTAACGTGTTGATGTTTCATCTTAAAGTGTGTATGAGAGAGCCTTAAGGCAAATGTAGCATTTTCAAAGATTTGCAGGCAGAAGT
>NW_024612246.1:0-1242 GCF_008729295.1 Plectropomus leopardus
TTGAACTTTATGATGTTTTCCAGTCGTGGCTTTGTGTTTGGCCTGTGGAGTGCTTGTGCCTCTGTAGGCAACATCCTGGGGGCTTTTCTGGCTTCTAGTGTGCTCAAGTATGGATATGAGGTAAGAAACACACACAAACACACACAAACACACATTATTGAAACCTTTAACCACAATTTCTTCCACAACTAAATGCTGATGTAGCGTACCATATGTTGCTGTGTGCAGTATGCCTTCCTGGTGACCTCAGTGGTGCAGTTTGCTGGTGGGGTGGTGGTGTTCTTCGGCTTGCTTACCTCCCCAAAAGAAGTCGGTAAGGACAGCAAGGAACATGTCAGAAAAACGTGTTGTTTGTGTAGATTCAGTGTTTCCAGGTGCATCCCAACGTTACCTCAAAGTGCTACTGAGATAACAGCCTAAATTTTCAAGATGAAATCTTAATTCCTGATTAAGTGTTTTTATGTGTGTTTGCACTGCCATTAGTTTTTAAGCCTGACTCTATGTGCACTTCAAATTGACCTCATTCCCACAGAAGCCATTTTGAACTTGGAATAAAAGCAGCTAAGTGTCTTGATTGCCTAAATTGATTGAATTTGGGCAAGTTGAATGTGCGTTTGTGTGTGTCAGGTTTGAGCTTGGAGTCAGAGACTGGATTGAGTCCAGTGGAGACGGACACAGACAGCCACAGGCCTCTGATGAGTGACGAGGAGGATGAGGTGGAGGGTGAGGTGTACGGGAGAACACACCATTCCGTTCAGCAGCCGGACGAACCTCTGGACGAAACTCCTCGAGCCATCGGCTTCTGCCAGGCTTTCTGTCTGCCTGGAGTGCTACCTGTGAGTCCACATCTCGAGCAAATCAACAGAAATACATCTCAACAAACGGAGATTAAATGATAGAAATACATGTTTTTGCACTGCAGTATTCACTGGCCTATGCGTGTCTGAAGCTGGTCAACTACTCCTTCTTCTTCTGGCTTCCTTTCTACCTGAGCAACAACTACCACTGGAAGGAGGCTGAGGCCGACCGCCTGTCTGTGTGGTATGATGTCGGAGGAATCATCGGTGAGCAGCAGGGAGATTTAGGCATTTTCTCCCATACTTCATTTAATCATAGTCTCGCTGAAGCTGGAGTTGTTTAAAAATGATCACTTTTTTAAAGGGATATTAATACTGGTACGGAATAAACCCACTTGATTTCATTGGTTGTTAGACCAGATCATGTTCATGTGTCAAAGCTTTT
>NW_024612247.1:0-1556 GCF_008729295.1 Plectropomus leopardus
GGATTTTGTTGCTTTAGACAGAGCCAGGCTTGCCGTTTCCCTCTGCCTCTCGTCTTTTTGTATAGCTAAGCTAACTGTCTCCTGGTTTGTTCTTATTTTCTCGCTTTTGATGCTCGCAGCCTTCTGTGACTCATGTACTGAAGTGTTATCATGGGGCCCCTACCAAAGCAGTCCAGGAGACAAACACAGATGATTCTGATGTTCGTGTTGTCATAACTTGCTGGGCGAGTTGAACAACAGGCCAACGTCTGACAAACTTGCTGTACTTCCTTTAAACTTACACACTGACACCCATCTGCGCCTCTGTTAGTTCGCTCGCACAAACGCATCAGACCGTACTCGGCGCGAGGGCTTCGTTGAGAGCTATCACCATCAACAGTGGTAAATAATTGAGTAAGCTACTTGTCATGCTGGATTTGCTGAGCGGAGAGCAGAGAGAGCCCGGGGAGCCCTGCGAATACACTGAGCCCAAATGAATAATTTGCCGAGCTCACAGACAACATGACTCGTGTGCATGTTCACACCTTGTGTGTGTGGCAGGTGGGAGATTGTGCTTAAATGCGCATGAATGAGGACATGAGAATTTAAACGGCGACAAGTGTGCGCGCAAGATGTGTGTGCGGCTACAAATCTGTGAGGCATGTGTAGGCGTGCATCTGTGTGGAACGCCACAGAGGATTTGTGTACAATATGTTACATAATCCAACTCACACACTCTTCCTCTTGCACCAAATGAACCAGTTTCTGCAGAATTTCATCCAGTACCCTAAGGAGGCAGAGACGAGAGGCAGACATTCATCATCAGTATTGTCTTCACAACCATCTGCACAGCTGGTTCCCCCCTCGCGGGCCGTACCTGCCCTTGATGTTGAAGTTCTTCCCCAGCATCAGGTGTTTGAGGGAGGGGTGCCTGGAGAACGCCGGGATGACAGCCAGCAAGTCAGCATCCAAACCTGCGCACACCACCAACACACCACACGCATCACTGGAGTGCAACGCCAGCAATACTGCGCTCTCCAGAGCCTTTGTGAAAACCCACTTCCAAGAAAATCTTTAATTACATCTTTCTAAGTACAGAAAAGAACGGGCATCAAACTTTACGAGAGTTATTCTTGAACACAAACAAGATGAGATGCTAACGTACATCAAGTCATATTTTTACTACATAAAATTTCTGGTCTGTCACAGCAGTGAGTCATCATTTACTCTGCCAGGTGTGAATATTCCTGACTTTACAAAGCTGTTTTTTTTTCTTCTCATGGACTGTTTTGGAACAAAATCTCACTGCCCACTGAAATTCCAAAATACTCCTAATTAATGCCCCCCCCCCCCACTCCCACCCACTCACATTTTCAAAAGCTCAAGGATGGATGATGCTTGCTGAGAGGAAGTGGTTACCATGGCAAGATATTTCAGCAACAAAGACTTAAATGCCTCATTCAGAGAGCAAAATATACCCATGGTTAAATACACTCACATGCAGTGAGCTTATTCTTGTGTCACTAAACAGAAACTATTACATGACGGAGCAGAAAGGGGTGCAGGGGCTACAGCAG
>NW_024612248.1:0-3798 GCF_008729295.1 Plectropomus leopardus
TTTGTATACTATTTATTTGAAAACCATGCTTGTACAAAAGTTATAAGTAAAGATGTTCCAATGCCATTTTACCTTCCTGATTCTGATTCCATTACCTAAACGTGATTTTTTTAAAAGAAAGAAATTAACAGCTGTATACCACTTAGCCTTTATGGATTTGAAATCATTTTTGTTTGACATGGCTCAGGTTAAATCCTTAATTGGTGGGATTCCAGTGTACAATTTTGCCAAATTTTGACATTTTGCTTACATCCAACATTACACCATTTAAAAACTGAAAACTGCTGATTTATTCTGGGTTAAAAGCGTATTAATAAGAAAATTTTGTGTAATTGGATTTGTGCATAGACTTGCATAGTGGCTGACAACCGATCCAGCATTTTAGACAATATCAGAGGCATTTCCAATACTGGTACTGGCATCTGAACAACTGTAGTTAAAAGCCTAAAATGTAGTTTCTACACCATGTAGTTTGCATTTCTGTTTCCCTTCACATAAACAATGTCACTCTTCAATTGAGCATGCCTTAATCCACACCTTTCATAGTACATGGTGCACCTGTCAAGCTTTCCTTTCCCTCATAGCATTTACAGGTATGCAGTAATAACAGTACCATCTTTCCCTTTCAGTGTGCACATAAGAAGAGAGCTCAAAGCCACTCACATCCAACATCATCCTTGACCATACTACTTGAACAGAGCCCGGGGTTATCACCCCCTCCCCCTCCCAATATACAACCACCTGCTGTCATAAGGCCAGCACTTTTTACTCAGGTTATCTGAGGACACTTGAAATCATTAACAACTACCCACTTCTTTTGAGCTATTTTCCCCCCACTGTGGCTTATAGAGTCAACCACAAATCCCTTTAAGTATAAAGGATCATCTCATCAGAAATTTGACATTGACAAAACCATAATAACACCGAACAGAATCTCCCTGTCTGCTTGTCTAACTGTATAAAGTAATTCAGTGTATAAATGTTCACCCTGATCTTCCTTCAGGCCAGTAACACAGGCAGAGAGATCCACTCTACACAGCCTTGTCATTGCCTATTAATGACTCTTCACACTAAGTGGCTGCTTGAACACTGCCTGTTCCCTTGTTCCTGTTGACTCCCATTTGTTGCTTGGCACCTTTTCGGCACCTCTTATGTCAAAACACACTCATGGAACATGACAAGCCTCATATACTAATACAGCTGTCATTTAACTCCTGGATAGACTATGTTTCATTGACAGCACTGTACTAAAGTGGTGTGAGGACTGATGGAGATCGGTGGGTGCTTGGTCTTTTTTATGTCACAATGCAGGGCTTTTTTGTACTTACTTAGAGGGAAAATTGTTGCATTTTATTATGATAAACTTTAACCTCTTCAGACAATTTATGTGGTAGGGGTTGGACATGTTAAACAAGAAGCTGATCCAAAAACTGTGGATCCTACAACATTTGGATCTTTCTGTTTTTATTGTTATAATTGGGCTGAATCTTTAACGGTTCAGATATTGTATTCATTGATATTGACAATATTACCTTCTGTATTTGCTCCCCTCCCTTTGCAGTATTTCTCTCTTGTGTTAGTCACACCTTACTCGCATTTTTCTGGCGTCAGTCATGCCACCTGATACTCATCTAGCCACACATCTTCAGTGACATATCTTCTAAAAGCACTTTAAAGAGTATAAATCGAGCCCCGTGAATGAGTGTGCCTTTCACTACTTAACCTGCAACTTCTCTTTACTCACATTTATCATCCTCTACTCAATTTTAATACCAGTCTCTCTCTTCGTCTTTCCATCACACACATTCCCCATGTTTGTGTTAACTGCTTGACTGTTATATTTAAATTTGCCATGGATAAAGCAGTATAGCATGCAATGCTCATTTACTACTGTAGTTTCTAAAATTAACATGAATAGATGAACTATCTCTTGACTCGCTCTCCATTTCAATATCACTCTCATCTTTGGCTTGCAGTTTAGATTTTGTAGTGATGAAGTGTAGGTTATTAGGCATAAATGGCTGATAAACACTTGGCATTTAGAACAGCGATGCTATAATTTATTCCATCTCTGCAAGACTTCAACTTAAGCTGCATATTTTGGCACTAGCACAGGGACTTTGGAGTAAGAAACACTTTTCAGTCTGCCCAGTTAAAACACCCAAACACATACACACATACATACAAAACACTGAATACAAGTGAACACAAACACAAACTGAACCGTGTCACTGCAAAAAACACTGTGTTTGAGACTCTTTTGTGTTCCAAATGTGTTTTAACCAAAATTGCATTCAGCTGAACGGATATAATTTCAGTCTTCATTGGATTTAGGTTAGACTTAGGGTGGGTGTGTATATGTGTGCCTGAGTGTTACCTATCCTAATCGTCGGCCATTTGATAAATGGTGGGAGAGAGGCTGATGTGGGTCGATCAATCATCTAGACCTTGGTCTATGGCAGGCAAATAAAATAAAACGTCCCAGGTGCATAGGCAGGAGAAATATGGAATGGGCCGGAGTGACAATGACGGAGGCCTCCAGACATGTGAGAAGGAATTCACCTAACACACACTGGTGCACGCAAACACGGACCCATGCACACATACACGAATCTGTGCTCCTGCCTTCAGTGCTGTCGTTTCCTGTTTGCCCACAAGCTACACAACCACATTTTCGCTCAATCTCTTCATGACCGTACGTGTTGGGTGTATAGTCTTTCATATTTGTTTTTTCTCCTGTATAGATAGTGACCCAATCATGATAATGCAGTGTTCCCTGTTCCATCTTCACAGTATGTTATAACATACACGTCTTCAACTGAAAAAAAAGTATGCTGCTGTTAGTAAATGCAAGACTTAACACTGAAGTGTGATAAGCATTGCAGATACATTCCAGCAAAAAAAACAGTATTCTTTGAGGAGAATGATAGAGGGAAACTTGTGCATGTCAGATATGCACAAATGATCTGCAGGAAAATGTCTGTTTTTTTATTTGCTTCCTGCCTTATAGTTTCACTGGTGCTCCAACTTTGCAGGTCATGCCTGATTTATACTGGGAGGCTTTTAACGTGTTCTGAAGGTCAGAAAGCCCCTTTAGATTGTGTCAAGGAGTGTGACGGGTGCTGTGGAAATGTGCTGCCCACGTTTATAGTGACAGCTTGAATGTAAAGGGCCACGGGGGAAGTAAAGAGCACTGCCAATTTCTACATGTAGGTTCCTCTCTGAGGATGTCTTCAGAGTGTTGCTGTTGGCAACAGTTATTGATTATCCAATGACCCAGTTATCTACGACTGAAGTGGATGTATAGCCTGATATTACACTGACTCAAAAATGAAATCATTATTATGTTTAAAGTGGCTCAGTGTGTGTAAGTTGTTCGTACACAGTTCTCACCATATAGGTGGTTGAGGCGGTGGGTAGTAGCTGATGTTAACTCAACAAACAACGTTAAACATCAGCAATAGTGACAGCGCTAATGGTGTTAACCAGAGGGTGGATGCTATGTCTTTATGATAAAGCGGTTCTGATATCAGCACTAACCGCCATATGAATGCAGAGCAAAGTGACAGCCATGAGCTGGCATGCCCAACCGGACTGTTAACCATGACAAACCACAGGCAAGCTTGGATTACAAAACACACAGAGGTAGCATGATTTCATTCTCTGCTCAGGACGCCACTACTCTACTTTATGTTTACACAGCAAAAAGTTGTTTGCTGGTATATAAATGCTTTGAATGTCACATAGAAAGCCTGTAAAGCACATTATGTAGGGACTTATTTAATGAATTACATAATG
>NW_024612249.1:0-1724 GCF_008729295.1 Plectropomus leopardus
CTATTTTTTCACAAGGCTGAAATAATGTTTTCAGATGAGCTTGTGGAGCAGGTATAAAAAGACTTGCAGCTCACGTGAGCTTAGAGGCTCTCAGCACATGTGCTGCACACGTAAATACCCAACTAAGGACACCGATATAGACCCAGGGAGGACTGTTTGTCTCTGCGACCTTGAAACAAACACGCAGACAGTATGGACAAGTACAATCAATATGGTAAGTTAGGCAGGATCCCAGGAAAGGAATCCTCTCAATAAAAATACATGCTTTCCAAATGAATCTAGGTTAAAAGGAGATATTCTTGTTCAGCAGAGCACTCCGCCTAATGCCTGTCATAGAATCTAGCACACAAGCCCTCGACATGAGTCTGTGTGTGTGTGACACACTGCCAACAGAGCTGCATCCATACCCCGCTCACTGACAGCCTGCCCAGCCAAGTGTGACTGAGCTGCCGACACTACACCCATAGAAAAAAAATGTGACCCCGCTGGCCCCTCATGTAATGCTGCAGGAGGAGGAGGTGTGTGTGTGTGTGTGTGTGTGTGGGTGGGGGGGGGCTGAGATATTCTATCAAACCAAACTGATGGCTCGCTAGTGCACAGCGTAATGGAGAGTTAAGCAGTGCAGAGTAAGCAGTTATCCTCTGCTCAGAGTCATGCTGTAAAGACACAAGCATGATTTCATTTTCCAGAATAATGCATAATCTCATTTATGAATCACAGCCGATTACAAAGGTGTGAGCAACACAGAGATTAACGTCAGCACGGCTACATCCAGACACTGGCCCAAGGTGGAGGATGAGACGGAGCAGAAGGCTATCACACCAAAAGAACATCAACATACTTTATATCTTATTTGGGCAATTTCAGAAATTGTGATTTTTAGCAAATATGATCCCCAAAATGTGGAAATATACTTGTCCATACAGAAAGCATGTCATTTCATACAGAGTAGATATGAGTGGGTGGCTTCAGCTAACTAACATTTATAACAGAGTTGGAAGAAGACAAGCAAGTTTGGCTGTAACTTAATAACTGGTATGTGACATTAAACCTTTAAAACTGGAGCAAATTGGTTTTATTTTATTTTAAAAACAAGGGGAAAAGGTGATGAGCAGCTTAACAAGAACTGGCCCAAAAATGTGCAAGAAATTAGTAAAAAGTACTGGAAAATTAATCGAAATTAGTTTAAAAATAAATAAATAAATAAAAAGAAACAAACAAACAAAAAAAGTAAAAAAAAAAAAAAATGTGTTAATATTTTGATTAGAAATATATTTTTTTCCCTAGATGGTTTTCCCTCAATATTTTAAATAACACTTTCAATTTACTAATTTCTTGTGATTTGTGGAATTTTTCTTACCAAAGCTGCTCATTGCCTTTTTCTCCATGTTTTTGAAAGAAATCTCACCAGGTGGTGATCTCAGAGATGATTTCAGTCTAGGTTGATTTGGCATAACTGCAGTTACTGGTGGTAACAGTAAATGCAGTTTAACTCTACAATAACTATGAATTGTTGTTTTAATATAGAAGTCAGGCAATAACTAGGATTTTTTTCATCATTCTGTGAGCTGATGCCACACAGTGCCTGACTTTGCAGACAGCAGTGCACAGTGAAATTTGGAGATGTGTGCAGCTCACTGTGGCTGCTGCTCACTGCTCCATTACTACCTGCAAGATTTCAAACTGATCTGATGTCAAATATGGTGAAAATGACTGCAGTGCTA
>NW_024612250.1:0-1408 GCF_008729295.1 Plectropomus leopardus
TTTTTTTTTTTTTTTTTTCCAGCAGCTAAAAGAGAAATCCCGCTGAAAGCTTTTATTATTATACGGGTCAGAAAATAGAAGCTCATTATTCAGTCCGGGACGAGACTCCCACAGGACGGAGAGCCATCGGAGAAAGAGGACGTGCAGGAAGTGGGACGCTGCTGCAGGTGTCAAACATGCCGAGATGAGTTTTTTGGAGCTGCAGCTGAAGCCCCCCCCCCCAAAAAAAATGCATTTCCTTAAATTTTTTGCCTCTGAAAACTGCTTCATAAATCTGCGCAGGAGTCACATTGTGAACGCGTCGTCTGCTGTTGCCGCAGAAACCGTTTATTGCTCTGGAAATTGCTTCAGTCTTTTCGGAGCGTCGGAGGTCAGAGGTTCAACCGGGACACGACAGGCTGAGCTGAACCCTAAAACTCTCTGTGGGGGGGGGGATGAAATGGGTGGTTGAGGTTTGGATCTATTCTCAAGGTACTTGCNTGCAGAAGACAAAAAACGCGTAAAAACAAAAAAACATCACATTTTGCACTTTTTTTCTGGAGAGTGCATCGGCGCTGCAGTTTGTAGCTGGTGTTGTCAGGTGCAGGGGTGGCTGCTGCAGAACAATGGCAGCAGAAGGCTGCAGATGAATGCTCCGGGTAAATCAGTAATGGAGCTAAAGGGCATACGCCTGTGGGGAATTTGCCGGCTTATAAAGGAGCTTTAAGAGGGGCCTTCATTCATATGGGCCCAAAGAGATTTGAATTGCCCCCTTCACAATCACTTGAAAGGATGAGCTCAGGGTGTTCCGAAACAAAGTGGAAATCACTCTGCCTTTCAGCGCTTCTAATAAGCTTTTAACTATTTTACATTATGGCGCTCCCCTCGTCCTCGCCCTCCTCGCCGCCATTGTGGCCCCGGCCGCCGAGCCGCAGCCGACTTAAATGTCTGATTTATACTTTTCTTCATGGTGAATTTGAAGTTTTTTTTTTTTTTTTTTCCAGCAGCTAAAAGAGAAATCCCGCTGAAAGCTTTTATTATTATACGGGTCAGAAAATAGAAGCTCATTATTCAGTCCGGGACGAGACTCCCACAGGACGGAGAGCCATCGGAGAAAGAGGACGTGCAGGAAGTGGGACGCTGCTGCAGGTGTCAAACATGCCGAGATGAGTTTTTTGGAGCTGCAGCTGAAGCCCCCCCCCCCAAAAAAAATGCATTTCCTTAAATTTTTTGCCTCTGAAAACTGCTTCATAAATCTGCGCAGGAGTCACATTGTGAACGCGTCGTCTGCTGTTGCCGCAGAAACCGTTTATTGCTCTGGAAATTGCTTCAGTCTTTTCGGAGCGTCGGAGGTCAGAGGTTCAACCGGGACACGACAGGCTGAGCTGAACCCTAAAACTCTCTGTGGGGGGGGGGATGAAATGGGTGG
>NW_024612251.1:0-1583 GCF_008729295.1 Plectropomus leopardus
AAAAAAGCTTGGGAAAAATTTCCAGAGAACTGTGATTATCATAACTATGTATTTAAAATTATTATAATTTGAAAGCCTTTTTTGCTGATCAGTTCCTTGCTTTTGTGTTTTTCTTTTTACTTTCTTGTTTTTTTTTTGGTTTGTTTATGTGTTTGATTTGGGGTATTTATTTATTTCTTTATTTATTTTAACATTTATTTACTTGTTCTTATTTCCAGCTAATTTTCTTTATTTAAAGTGTGAACTGTATTTAAAAAAAATTGTCACTGTCACTGTCACTTATATCGCTCTCTTAAAAGCCAGACTCAAAACAGTAATTTCACATTGCTAATCACAGGAGCTGCTGGTCTACTGCTGCTTTTTCAAATTAATATTTTTGGGACTTTTTGCCTTGAATGGATGGGACAGTGACAGCCTGAAAAGGGGGACAGAGAGGGGATGATATGCAGCGAAAGGGCTGAGGCCAGACTCAAACCTGCAGCTGCTGCAGAGAGAACGTAGCGTTTTGTACATGGGCACCCGCTCTACAGCTACTGGCCACCCCAGGTCTACCACTGCTTTGATCAGTTATTTTGTGTTATTGTTCGACTTTGACATTTAAAAGTTTTAGTTTGGATTCAATGACTTAAGTGAGCCAAAATTGCTGTTTTTGTCAGTGGAGTCTGGTGGCTTTAATGAGAGCATAAAGGGGAACAAAAACAAAAAGTGCTTCTCCTCGGGCTGTCTGGTGGTAATAGAAAGCAGTAAAATACTCTCAACATAGCTTACACCTGAACTGTTATAGACTTTTTAGGTGGTTAAAATATGTTTTGCTGCTGTCCCCGTCGTACAGAGCTTTCCTTACATTCTGTCACTTCAAACGGGGGGCATGCTGACTGACATCTCTTGTGTGTAAAACATTATCTATGGATAATTAACTCATACAACTCCTCTTCTAAAGATCTGAACTACCTCTTCAAATAGTGTTTGTGGACACAAAATGAGTCACAAACCCACAACAGAGCAAAACAAACACACAAGCGCCAATGGAACAAACTCTACACTCACCCACTTCAGTACAGACACAGTCACATGCGTGCAGTGAATCCTGTGCATCACGCCCCACAAAATCACTCTTCTATCACACAGACACCCCAAACTTCTCCTAACCTAACCTGTGCACCGTCTCCACTGTAGAAGCTGATCGCGTATGGCCACATCACAGGCAACGCCCCGGACAGCAGGACCCCGGGCAAGAGGCTGATCGATCGGCTGATGGAAACCGTCTGCAACTGCTTCCAGGGCCCGCAGACGGACGAGGGAGTCCAGCTACAGATCATCAAGGTACACCCAGAGCCCCTCTGCACATCTGGCAGCCCTCAGATCCTCCAGCTGTCACTGCTGTTGTTTATCTGAGATGCCATCAAAGCTGTCAGGACTGAGACTCCAAAGAGTTCAGTCATTTAATACACGATGCCTGTGATCTCATAACAAATCCAAATATTCATGCAATTTTATAAAATTTAAAGGTGTTTTTAGACTGACAGCCTTCATTTGTTGCACCTTTGACAAATCTAAAGAGCAACACATTTCTACTTTTCCTC
>NW_024612252.1:0-1709 GCF_008729295.1 Plectropomus leopardus
GCAGAAGGTCACTGAGAGAGTGGCACCATGTGATGAGTTGGGATGAGAACATGTTGAATAAACTGACAACTGTGCATACATTCTGTCTGCTCTGGGTTTTCCATGAGGCTCCTCTCAGTTGGTTTGTATCCACATCTCTGCAGGGAGGCATCCTGATAAGATGCTGAACCACATGACTCTCTCCTGAGCTCATCCTGAGACCCTGAGCCCTTTAGACTGTTCCTAACACTAAGCTGAGACTTCCTGCCTCATTTCAAGGCCTGAAACTCTATATTTCAATCACTACCCCTTGCTCATGACCACAGGTGATTTATTCATGTGTCACACACCCTGTCTGAAGCAAACCAAACTGCACGTGGACAGTAGGTAGAAGCTTAGACTTTAAGTGGTGAAAGTGGACACTCAAAGCATATTTATCAGCTTCCCACCTGTCTGTCACACACTCGCTCATTATTTATACTGCCATTCCTCTTTGTAGAGACGTCTGCATAATGGGTCCAACATGCTGTCCAGCACTGGTGCTGACGCCTATGAGGTGAGGCTTTGTATCTCAGTTAGAGGAGGCAGACAACAAAGGCGGGAACATGGGGAACCTCAGGTGCCACAGAGGAGATCAAACAGACAGCAGACCTGGCACCGCAAGAACTGGGAATACATGAATACAGATAGTGGATGGAGAGAGATAGATGAAAGGGAGGGAGAGAAGGGCAGAGTGGAGACAGAAACGTAAAGGTGGATGAATCCCTAATGAATCTCCCTAAACTGGGCAAACTGGGTTGTCACCACTCCAGGTACTGGAATAGCATACATAAAAGGAAAGGAACAAAGGAGTGTCCATGTCGATAAACTGGCTGTTTTTTTGTTTTTTTTTTCCCCTCAGTCAAAACTATAAGCAATTATAAAAATATTTACAAGTGGTGGTTGGTTATCAGAATTGTAATTTCAAACTCAGCCTAAATAATATTAAAATAAGTACATTTCTATTAGGGGGGGTGTCAGACCCAGCTGCTGTCCTGTTCGAACTGTAATTGATAAATGATTGAGGGTTATTCAGTTCCGATGGAGCTTTTGTACTTAAACCAGTGCAGCATCTGTAGCACTGGTCCAGCCTGTTCTCACTCCAAAGTCATCAAATACCATCCCTTTTCCAGTGCATTTGGTGTAAGATCCTGACATAAAGATCCATCTTCTCCGTCGGCATCTTATGCCGCTGACATCGTCAGCTAAGAGCACATTCATGGTGCTACTATATGCTGCCAGACAACACCTGCCACAGCATTATGAGCAAACAATTGGCAGTTGAGAACATGGCTGGACAGAACCTGTTGTGTTCGAATGTTACGCCGCAGGGGGTGTCAGTTAAACAACAGTATCAATTTAATCAAAGGAGCAGGAAGGTTAACAATAGGGTGGAAGGGAGGGGCAGTGGATGGGTCCAACTAGTGGACTAGTTGGACTACTAGTGGACTACTAGAATAGACAGAGTACTGACAACGGAAGCTCAAAATGCTTCAGCGTCACATGACTCACGAAGACTTCAGACAGTTCCCTGAAGTCTTTGGTGGGCCATTTGAATACATAATACGAAGAGACAAAACTCTGATTTTTGTTAA
The DNA here is from genome assembly GCF_008729295.1 of Plectropomus leopardus. Classification (NCBI taxonomy): domain Eukaryota; kingdom Metazoa; phylum Chordata; class Actinopteri; order Perciformes; family Serranidae; genus Plectropomus; species Plectropomus leopardus. The sequence goes on from NW_024612252.1 coordinate 1,614, forward strand.
GTAGCAGTCAATAACTGCATTGATTTACAATATACACATAGTACACTGTATTTAGTAACATCATTATGTTGCTTTAAAATAATATTAATTATGTGT
>NW_024612253.1:0-1010 GCF_008729295.1 Plectropomus leopardus
AAATATATATTCAGTAAATAAAGTTCCCATTTAGATAGTGATTTAAAAAAAAATCTAGAACTGATTCTTGTTGCGTAAATTGTTACGATATTTAGAAAGTTGCCATCCTTAAAAAAGTTCACCTTATTTTTTTGTTTATTTTTTATAAATCAAGTTAAGTAAGGTTTCTATTTTTTATTTATATGAATACATGTGGTATTTACCCACAGTGATGATAATTTTAACCATATCAGGTATTCATTTTAGGAGATTATTAATTCAAGTTTTGAGTGAGTGTAATGGTTGTATTTTGGTCGTTTAATAGACTAAATCAAAGCTGTGATGACCAAACATGAATAAAAAAATATCAAGTTGGCACTTTTTTATTTTTTATTTTATTTTTTTAAAAACATACCCGGTTAAGTTTGAGTTTTAAACAACAAATAAATGATAGCAATATTAATTTTTAAATGACCTATTAATTTTTTTTTACAGACAGTAGGCTAATGAACGTGAACACTGCCATTGTAGTCCTATTGAACTACAACTCCCTTGTCTCCCTGCTCTGTGGCCGTCAGATCGTGTAGTGTGGTGCTGGATCTGGTTTTGAACGCTAGGAGCGAGCGGGAGTGTGTGACTTGCCTGGATTCAATCAGCACAGCGGTGTTGTGGTAATTGTTATCTATTTTCTATTGGGAGTAGAGTAAATTATGGATTAGAGATTTTGTTTTAAAGAATTTAAACCGGGGAGTCGAGGGGTCAGAGTAACGGTTTTCAGATGGCCGACTGGAGAGGCCGTGTAACAGCCACGCTCTGTCTGACATACCCTTTAGCCGTGTTAGCTAGCTCACCAAATGTTCCGTTGTACAATCCTTTAACCACCGGACTACGTTTTTCAAGTGTCCAGCGGTGAAGGAGCCCGGTGTTGAACCGACAGATTTCAATATCGGTCACACCAGCTACAATGTCATCAAACCGTTTTGTTGTTAGCATATAGTTAGCAGCACTCGGCTAATGCTAGCCACCGGCTA
>NW_024612254.1:0-1749 GCF_008729295.1 Plectropomus leopardus
GTCATTATTGAGGGGACCAGACTTTAGGAAGAGAAACATAAATGTCTGTATAAATCACGATAATTGTCCAAAAGTTGTTGAAATATTTCAGTCTGGACCATCCTTTACTTTACGTGGCTAAAAATTAACTCAACCAGGGCTGCTCTTGCTATTTATGAATATATTGATCATTTTGTGAGATCACATGTAATAAAACAGCATGGGGGTAAGGACTGTTATTAGTAATCAAACAACTTCCTTTTCTTTATGATTTATAAATGTAAACCCCGGCATTGATTACCTGTGGTGCCGCTGGTGAAGCAAACAATACTGAGGTCCTCTGGCTTTGGTGGCTGTTGGGGGACATTAAATCATCAGCACATTAGAGCAGCTGGTTACATCTCATGAAAATGGATCACATGAATACGTCAGCATTAAACTTACAATTGGCTTCTGAAGATTACTTTTCCCCAAAGCCTGAAGAACAAAAAAAAAAAAAAACACCTTTTCAGTAACGTTTGTGCTTCCTTTTAACAGTATTACTTGACCAGCGCCAGAACATCTGAAGTAAACACACGTAAAGACTCACTCGTGTGTTTAGCATGCATTACCTCCACATCCGGCATCGACACGATGTCCACTCCACATTTGGTTCCCCGCTCGACCAACTCAGAACTGAATGAGTCCATGACGATGATGGTTTTGAGGACCGGAGTCTGGCCTTTCTCCCGGGTCTGCAGGAGTGTTTCTGCTTTGCTCTGATTGTCACAAATCACAGTGGAGATCTCCGCTGGAAGAAGAAAACGTATCACCAGTAAAACAGACAGTATAATAAAAGAAAAAGTTCTGCTGGTATTATGCAGCAAACAGGTTTTGTTGTCAACATTGGTGTAAGATTCACAAGTAAAAAACTATATAATCTGTAATGATGATTCTCTTTGTCTCATGATAAATTGTCCAGAAGTGATCACGTAATCAAAAGCAAAAAGAAGCACAGATTGAAGGAGCCGGTGTGGTGAATAAATGAGAGGAGATTAGAGCACCCTCGACGCAGATCTCTGTGGGGACCGATGACTTACTGGACTCTGGATTAGCGGCATTAAGAGAAGCTCCCAATTACCTCTGTCGATAATGAACACAAGAGCTTCAGGACCCAGGGTGTCGTACAGGGGGACCGCTACCATGGAGTAGGTGTAGCAGGCCAGTTCACTAATGATCCACTGCGAGTGGCCCACGTAACAGAGAGAAAGCATTAATGTCTGCTGTTCAAACAAACAAAAAAAACACAGCGATATCCCCTCGGCTGCGTCCACACTCACCTCAGGTCTGTTCTGAGCAAAGATGCCGACAAAGGTGTCCGAGTTCGGCTTCAGGCCCTTGTGAAGGAGCCCTGACCCCAGGTGCTCCGCTCTATCAGATACCTTTACACACAGGAAGTGGAGTAAAGGTCAGCTGCAGTTGAGTTTATGTTTACTGTGTTTTTTTTTCCTGTGTTGCATGTTGTTTTACCTGTCTGTACTTCAGCCACTGGTACGGCCGTCCTGGTTTTCTGTAGCCGAGGCACGGTCCGTTACCTGCACATGACAGCATCAAACTACATCTTCTTCATTATTAACACTGAGAGCTAGAGAGGCCGCTGCACTGCTGCGTGCCGCCGTCCTCCCGCGCTCTGGCACCACATTTCCTTTTTGAGCCTGCATTGCTGCTGCTTTAAATAGGGACTTTTATCGTGATTTTAGTATTTTAATTTTATATTATATTCTATATTTA